>NC_132996.1:29919891-30220978 GCF_048564905.1 Vicugna pacos | reverse complement strand
ATCATTCATCTACTAAAGTTCATCTCAGTTGCTTCCAAATTTTGACAATTATGAATAAACCACTTATAAACATCTGTTTGCAGGTTTTTGTATGGACTTAAGTTTTCTACTTCTTTGGATAAATACCAGTAAGACTGATTGTTGGATCATATGGTCAAAGTATGCCTAGTTTTGTAAGGAACTACCAGTTGTCTTCCAAAGTGACTGTACCATTTTATATTCCCACCCGCAGTGAATGAGAGTTCCTAGTGCTTCACATCCTTTCCAGCATTTGTATTGTTAGTGTTCTGGGTTTTGGTATTTTCATAGGTGTGTAGTGGTATTTCACTGTTGTTTTATTTGCATTTCCCTGATAATATGTGATATGGAACATCTTTTCATAGGCTTATTTGACATCTTTATGTCTTCTTTGATGGGGTGCCTATTCAGGTTTTTTGCTTATTTTTTAATTGGATTGTTTCAATTTATTGTTGAGTGTTAAGAGTTCTTTGTATACTGTGGATAACAGTCCTTTATCAGATGTGTCTTCAGTCTGTTGCTTGTCTTCACATTACCTTGGCATTGGTCTTTTGCAAACAGAAGTTTTTAATTTTAATAAAAGTCCAGCTTATCAATTCTTTTATGGATTGTGTCTTGGGCGTTGATTCTGAAAGTCATTACCATATCCAAGGTCATCTTGATTTTCTCCTATGTTATCTTCTAGGAGTTTTATACTTTTGTATTTTACATTTAGGTTTGTGATCCATTTTAGTTAATTTTTGTGAGGTGTGTAGGGTCTATCTAGATTATTATTATTTGCATGTGGAAGTATCATTTTCATAAGTGCTTACTGAAGAGTATTATATACTCGTATATATAGTAAAAATATAGTGAATATAGTATTTATTAAAAAACAGTAAAAAAAAAATCCCCTCGCCTCACAGACTTCTGTTTCTCTGGTTCCTCTTTACGGAGATCAGCTCTAATACTAGTTTTGTTTATTTCACCTGGAGTTATTTAAGCATATTTCTGTATGGTTTGACAGCTATTTATCATTATGTTTTATTGACATACAATATATTATTAAATCCTTTACCAATCACTAGTTTTCTAAGTTATGTCTAGCCTTTAATAATAAAAAATGATAAAATAAAAAGGCATTCCGCTTCGAGGAGGTAATTTCATGTCATTAAGTGGACATTTGAGAGTTGCCAAGTACAGGGATTTCAACACCTAGCACGGGCCCTGCTCTATAACAAGCAGTCCGCAAGGGTAGGGCAATCAGCTGTTCTGGTCCCAGACACTGCCTGACACACTTAACAGTGGTATTTAAATTGATGGATGGATGGATGACTGAGTGCTAGTATATAAAATATGTGGTACAGATTGAAAACTATAAAGGAGATAAAGGACAATTTGGTTGCATTATGAATTCTAAATAGAGATCCTTAGGGAAGCTTGAGAAATCTCCCCAGTATGTTATGGGTAGGAGGGTAGAATTAAAATGGCTGATTCTCTGCAGGCTGGCTGCCCAGAAGATGGAGTTGGCCTCCTGCAAAGATTCATAAAAATTGTTGAATGTTGAAGGCACTTGGTTGTAGTAAAATGACAAAGTGATGGAGAAAGCCACGGATGTATCATGTCATATAAATTGTAAGCAAAATGTTCAGACCTCATGGAAGGAGAAGTGAAGTTTCATCAATTCCAAATGGTGGGGTTGTGGAACAAAATTGGGGACCAAGTTTCCACCTTGGAGAACTACCAGAACAGCAAGAATTAGACCCCAAATCAGGCAGTAGGGAATTTAAACCACTGTCTGCTCTTTCTCTTTTCCTAATTTCTTCTTTCTCAAGTCCCCTTCAGGCACCTTCGGTAGATGTGATAACGTCTGGCAAAAAAAATCCAGAAGGATTTCAAATTTTTTTTTCCCACTGATCACTTTGTTTTGCTGCTTTGTTGGACCTACTTATCTGTGATGTGGCCCAGAATCTGAAATCTTCATCTGTTTCGATCTGAACCCTGAATATGAGGTGTGGCCCTACCAGTTACCAGTATTATGGTAATTTGGATTATCACCAGATACCAGTATTATGGTAAATTATGGTAATTCGGGTAGTGTAGTATTGGCACATGGATAGAAAAGTAGATGAGCAACTCAAGAAACAGACCCATCTATATACTAATATCTGATTTACAACAAAAGTGTCATGAGTGCAGTGTGGAAAAGATGGACTTTTCAATAAATGGCTCTGGATTAACTGGAATATTGATGTAGAAGACTTGATCCTTATTTCACATCAGAAACAAAAATCAATTCTAGATGGACCATAGACCTAAATGTAAAGGTAAAATAATAAATAATCTTGAAGGTGACATAAGAGAATATCTTTATGTTATTGAGTTTGGCAGCAATTTCTTCAATAGGACATAAAGAGTAATAACTTTATTGAAAAATGTTAATAAATTGGAATTCATTGAACATGACAACTTGAATTCCTCAAAAGACCCCATGTAAAAGGTTAAAAAAAGTCAATTCATATAGTGGGAAAAGTTATTGCAGAATATATATCCAAGGAAGGACTCATACACAGACTATAAAAAGAACTTTGACAACTTCATTGGAAAAAGTTGTCTATAAAAATGGGCACCAATTTTAAAAAGTGTTCTGCTAAAGAGGATATCTAAATGACCAATAGCTGTAGTCTTTATGACACCATCAATGATAAGGGAAATGGATATTAGAGCCACAGCACAATAGCATCCCATATCCCACATAATGACAACAAATACAAATACACATATACACTCCCACACGTATAAAACTTACAGTGCTAGTGAGGATGTGCAGCGATTGGCTTATACATAACTGGTGAGAATATAAAACAATGTATAATTTTGGAAAGCTGGAACTTTCTACTAGTACAAAAACATACCTTCCCATTCCCCAGCAATCGTATTCTTAGACGTTATAACTGACTGCAAACGTCTCCCAAACAACATGTAGAGAAATATATTCATAACAACTTTATTTAAAATAGCCCAAAAGAAGATAAAACCCAAATGTCCATCCAGAATAGATAATTAAATTTCATACGCTCATGAAATGAAATACTGTACAACAATAAAAGTAACACATTACATCTCTACACAATCACATGAATGAGTCTCACAGGTATAATTTTAAGTAAAATAAGCCATTACAAAGGATGCATATTACGTGATTTAATTAATATTAAAACCGAAGCATGTCTAATCTATAGCATTCCATATGAAAAAATGATGAGCTCTGAAAGTTATTGACTGCCAGTGGCATGAAAACCTCTTCTGAGTTGTTGGCAGTGCCACCTGTTTTGATCTAAACAGTAGTTACAAACGTTCTGGGCTGCCCTTAAGGTATGTAGGTACTAAGACAAATGATTTTTTGTGGGCCCTCTGACTACATAAACAATTTGAGTCACCCTCAGATCAGCTTGCCAGCACTAATTTGGTGGACCAATCTCTAGCAATCTCACGAAATAAATACTGCACCCCCCAGTGGAACAATCTATATTCTAGACCACTACCCTAGAATTGGGACCGTTCAAAAGGCCCTCGGCATCTCTATAGGCATTAGCCTTGGAGCTCTGTGGGTATTAGTCACATTTCATTTTGAATGAAATAATACTAAATAATACTAAGGTCAAAGTGTTTTTTCTGCTCCAAGATTCTACAGTTGAGAAACATAACCTCTTTTACCTCAAATGAAATGAATATCTCTGAGATAGTTTATATCAGCCTTTTCTCAAAAGGATTCTCGAAACTCTCTCCCGAATCTGCTTAGTCCTCACTCCATAGACGATGGGATTAAGGGCAGGTGGAACAACAACATATAGATTGGCCAGGAGAATGTGAATGTATACGGGGACATTCCTGCCAAACCGGTGGGTCATGAAGGAGAAAAAAGCTGGCATGAAGAAGGCTAAAATAACACAGATATGGGAGCCACAGGTATTGAGTGCTTTGCGTCTGGCATCCTGAGAAGGAAGGCAGAAGACAGCCCGGAGTATTCTCACATAGGAGATGACAATCAGAACCACATCAACAAGTACCATTGATATAAGAATCAATCCAAATACTACATTTACCTTTATATTGGCACAAGCCAGCCGAGCGATTCCCATGTGCTCACAGTATGTGTGGGGGATTATATGGTGTCCACAGAAGGGAAGCCTCAAGATAAGAAACACCAGAGGGACAACCAAAATGAAATTAACACCAAACACCACAATGAGGATGAGGCCAATAGTTCTGCTGGTGAGAATCAGACTGTACCGCAGAGGGTTGCAGATGGCAACGTAGCGATCAAAGGCCATGGCAACCAATACGACAGTCTCCATAGCAGTGAATATATGAATGAAGAACATGTGGGTGACACAACCCCCAAAGCTAATTTCCCTTAAATTAAACCAGAATATGCTCAACATCTTGGGGATTGTGGATGTGGACAGACCCAGGTCAATGAAGGCTAACATAGCCAAGAAGTAAAACATAGGCTGATGAAGACTGTGTTCACTCTTGATCACAAACAGAATAATGTTGTTCCCCACGAGGGCAATCAAATATGCGGAAAAAAAGGGAAATCCGATCCAAATGTGCATTTTTTCTAGGCCTGGGACTCCCAGCAGCAGGAAAGACAGAGGGTGGAACTTGGTGACATTTGAGGGGAACATCCTCTCTCTGTTCTTTGGGAATCACTGAAAAGTAAACAAATTATCAAACAATTTAAAAAGTCTAAACCACATCAAGTAAAAGAATACAATAAATTTGGAGCAGGAATCAGGAGGAAATTTTGAAGGAGAGTATACACTAAGGATATACTGTCTTTTAAAGTATGGGTTCATTCACATCTTCAGAAACTTTAAAGATTTTTTGCTAAGTGTAGAAACAAATCAGTCTTTGATTTCGTAATATTATTTCAGGAATGAGATAGACAGTAACCAAATAAATAACAAATATGTTTATGTATATGTGTGTATACATATGCATGTATAGATACCATGTACATATATATGTATCAGGTAGATATAAGATAAACAAATGCTTTAAAGCAAAATGAAACATGAAAAGTAGATGATGAAGCTGATGTCATTTTAAATTTACCATGAGGGAAATCCTCTCTAACCAAGTGACATATAGGTGGATACATGATTGCTGTATGGAGATGATTTAGCTTAATGTTAGTAATGAACATTAAATCTCTTTGACATGGGATGACACATCAATCTGAATTCTAGAAACAATACTCTTAGCTCTGTGGAATGTAAACTGAATGTGGTGTCAATTGTTCTCTAATAAGGCTATGAACCAAGGGCTTCAGCAGAGTCAGTAACCCTGTCTCTTGGGAATCAAGAAACAGATTTTTGAGAAAGTAACGAAGAAATTGAACTCTTCCACCTTAATTTATTTTTCTTCTTTTGTGATATATGGTTGGTGTGGTAAGTTGGAGCTAGGGGTACCTCTGCTTGGGAGGTTCTCTGAACACCTCAGTTAAGTGAGACTCAGATAAGATGGACAGACCAAGAAAGTATTTACTTCCAAGAATGTTCTCAAGCTTTCTATTGAAGTTTCTGTGGAAATTGACTCTAAATAAAAATTCTGGATAGGGAAAAAAAACCCAGAATATACTACATTAAAAAATACCAAGTTTGATCTATGCCTTTAAGAAGAATGAAATTAAGAAGAAACAAAGTGGGAGACTTTATCATATCAAAAACATTCAAACAACACCTACCTTGTGCTTCTCTGTTCCTCACAGCTCCAGTCCTATTTCAGGGGTTTCTTGTTTGTCACTATTTCTCAGACCTCCTGTCCCTCATTTCTGGTGCCTTACTCCCAGAGCCCAGCCTTGGGCAGCACCACCTGTCTTGGGCATGTCCATCATCCTTTTAGGATCAGACTACAGCAATATCTCCTCTTCTGACTATATATTTGTCATGCTGACAAAGGGAAGGTTATACTTGTGCTGCAATTGGCTTCCAACCTCGAGCCTGTCTCCCGCAGAACCATTAATCCCTCTTCCTGGAAGAAAATAGTTAATGCTCCTGTGACTCTGTTTCTGAACAATGAGCTCTGTGGTTACCACCTTCATTATCAGTGTCCACTCTGCCCATCCTCACAGACTCTATCCACGAGATTTACTTTTGGTCTAGCAACGTTAAACTCTTAAAGGATGATGACTTTGATTTACAATAACTGAAGCAAGATAATATAATTATAAATGTATGATATAGCCTGGAGAAATAATATAAAAATAATGCTAATGTCATGGCATGTAAATGTGGCATGGAACAGCAGTGAGCAGGATTCCAAAGCCTTCGGAGATATTCCTACTCTGGGTTAAATAAGTGGAAATGGTCAGACAGTGTACATGCCAACTCTTCGAGAATTGTGCTAATTAGTGGAATTCCATACACATTGGAGTGGTAGTAGGTTTTTAGGTCTTCTATTATATATTGCATTCTGGACTCACATGGAGAGAGCCAGCATTTCCTCCCCCCTGGGGTCCAACATCATTGTGACTGGAGGTAGCAGGCTTATTCTGCCATGTCAGAATTCAAAACTCAGACATTCCTTCTCATGGTGTCTAAGCTCCATGTCATTTTTGTTCAGATGACCAACTATACCATCAATGAGGAGATTTGAACCCTGACCCTTGGGCTGGGAACTGCAAATTTTATTAAATCACCAGTCCCTTGGGATGCATAGGGATCTAAGACTATCTACAGTGGGCTAGAAAATTAGCTTCTAAAGTCTTCCAGCATCTCACATTTATTACTTGAGGGAATAATGATTAGAGTGATTAGGGGGCAAGAGTCCAAATAATGCTAATACCACTGTGCATTGTGTAAGAGACTTGGCCATCACCCATTGCTGCCTCTCAGTAGTCAGGAGATGAATATCAGACATTTCCCTGGCATGACCCAAGGGCTTGCAGCCAAGCCTTGTGGTTGTTGATTATAATACGACTGACAAGTGCCCTGATCCACCACATCAGGGTACTGCCAATTATTCACCAGCTTGAGCACTCAATAGTGACCATGTCCATGAAGATGTGTTAGAGGCCAACTATATTTCCAGGAGGTCTGCATGGAGAGCATTCTTCAAATTAATCTTTACTTTTAACTCACTCCTTGATCGTAGATCTCAAACTTGTTTAATAGCCCACCGTATCTGTATTATCTATTATGCAGACAAATTCCTCTAGAACTTCTTTTAATTTTACCTATGTGGCTTTCTAGTTTATGAATGTTGATTAGCATTTTGTGGTCTAGCAGTTATTCATCCATCCATCTAACAAATAGTTATTTAGCAACTGTTCTAAGACTTGTTCTAGTGAACAAAACAGTGATGGTTTTATAGTGAATTTTTCTTCTACTATTCAGCAAGTTCTGTACTTGGTGCTAATGTCTCTGCTGAAAAAATTTTATTTTCATGTTTATTTGACAAGAAGTTAACCTCTTGAACATTAATGATTATATTTTATTTTAAAGATTAGAAATAATGTAGATGATAATCAACTGAATGTTCCTTAAATTTAATTATTGTATACCAGTATAGTGTGATGCTATGTAGCTTTCAAAAGAAATGAGGTGACATGCATAAACTGGCTCCAGAAGGAGTCAAAAGGAAAAGGTATCAGACATTTCTTCTGGGAAGAGAAGAACGAAAGTTGGTGGTAGTAAGTATACTTTATAAACTCCTCTGTTATGATTTCTTTTTAATTAGTGGAGATATTATCTTCTTTTTTTGTCCTCTCTATTGAAGTATGATTGACATTAAAAGCTGTACATACTTAATGTGTATGACTTGATGAGTTTAGGGATAAATATACACCCATGAAGCCATCACAACAATCAATGCAATAAATAAATCTATCATGTCCAAAAGTTTCCTTTTGCCCTTCCTTTCTCTCCCTGTCTTTCTCTCTTTTGTTCCTTCTTTTCTTCCTTCCTTCTTTCTAATTAAAACACAATGTAAGATCTACCCTCTTAGCAAATGTCCAAGTATGCAGCACAGTATTGTTAACTATGGGCACTATGGTGTCTTTTTAAAAATAGTAAAAAAAAAAAAAAATACAGTTGAATAACCCCAGGATTTTTAGCAGCTTAAAACAACATTTTAAAAAATCTCACATATTGTCTGGGGTCTGGAATCTGAGACAGGCTTAACTAGGTGGTTGTAGCTCAGAGTTTCTCATGAGGTTGCAGCTCAGCAATTGATCCTGCCTGCAGTCTCTGAAGACACCACTGAGACTGGATGATGTACTTTCAAGCTCACTCATGTGGCTGTTAGTAGGAAGCTTCAGTTTTTTTCTCAGTGAGTTTCTCCATTGGTGTGCACATGACATGGTTTTTCTAAAACTGAGTGAGCTCAGAGACACGCGCGCACACACACACACAGAGAGAGAGAGAGAGAGAGGCATAGTATCTTCTTATAATTTAATCTCAGATGATATATGCCAACACTTCTGTGGTCACACAGACTGGCTGTGGAACAATTTGGGAGGGGACTGACTGCAAGACTGTGAGAATTGAGAAGATGAGGTCTTTGCTGGCCATTCTGTGGACTAGCAACTATAAACTGTTAAAATAGTTGAACGTAAAATAAACATAATGAAATAGATAAAACATTATTTTAAAAGGTGGGAGTTTATTATTTTACATTCATTCCCATTTAGTAATGAGAAGATGATGTTATTTATTTTTGTGCTATTTATTTATTTCTTCTTTTTTATAAACAACTTTATTGATCCTCAGGGTAAAAAGAACTACATTCAGATTACTAGATCTCGAATTTTTGAACTTAATCCTCAGATCAGATAAGATTTAGGGGATTCCTAGAATCGGGATAAAGATATTTGGTATATGGGTCTTCGTAAAGCAAGGTTTTCAAGTTTATATACAAGGTCCTAGAAAAGTACAGGAATGATCCATTAACACCCCAAGAGGAAAACAGTTAGACACTGTCAAATCACATATACACTGTCTGGTACACATGTTCTCTTCATCTATGAAAATATTTTCCTCTCGTTATGTTGGGATTTACTTTTATCTGTTTCTTCAGTGGTTTTTTGCTAAAAAAGAGTTTGAATATTCTGTCCTGTATTTGCTTAGTCTTTATCCCGTAGATAATAGGATTCAGGGTGGGTGGCAGAAGCAGATATAGATTAGCCACAAAAATGTGAATGCTATTGGGATCATATGGCCCCCAAATCGGTGGGTGAAAAAGGTGAAGAAGGCTGGGACATAGGTGATGACAATAGCACAGATGTGGGCAGTGCAGGTGCTGAAGGCCTTCTGCCGAGCCTCTGCTGATGAGAGGCTGACCACTGCCCGGAGGATCATGGTGTAGGAGATTGTGATGCACAGGATGTCAAAGCCTCCAATCAAGAGAGCAACCATCAGACCATAGATAACATTGACCTTGATATTTCCACAGGACAACTTGGCTACAGACATGTGGTCACAGTAGGTGTTGGGAATTATATTACCGTTACAGTAAGGCAGGTGTTTGGTAAGCAATGTAAAGGGAATGATGAGTATCACACCTCGAATGAAGGTGAGAAACCCAGCCTTGGCAATGATAGAATTGGTGAGGACAGTGGTATAGTGCAGAGGGTAGCAGATGGCCACATAGAGGTCCAGGGCCATCAACATGAGCACCCCAGACTCCATCCCTGTGAACATGTGGAGAAAGAACATCTGCACCAGGCAAGCGTTGAAGCTGATCTCTTTGTGATCAAACCAGAAAATACTCAACATTTTGGGTACAATACTTGTACACTGAACAATGTCAGTGAAAGAGAGTAAGGCCAAGAAATAATACATGGGCCAGTGTAAGGATGCCTCCAGATGAATGAGATAGAGGAGCCCACAGTTCCCCAGTACAGTGACAAGGTACATGGAGCAAAATGGGAGGGAGATCCAGATATGTGCACCTTGTAGCCCAGGCACGCCATTCAATATGAATAATGCTGGAGTCAGTCTAGTACAGTTGTAATGACACATGATGGCCAGTGGAGGGTAAGTTACATTCTTCAACTTTGATGCTTCTCTGAAAAGAAAGAGCTTAGGAAAATGTATATTAGTGCATTAGTTATTATTTTAACTTTTTTGCATAAATCATCTCAGCTATCACAGATATACATTATTATATTACATATAAGAAGCTGATGTTAGTGAGATATCATTGACTAAATCTTGAAGCCAGGATTCTTGGCTGTTTACCACTAAGACTATATATATGTATATGTATATGCATATATATACATATATATATATATATATATATATATATAAAATTTTTCCCCACTTATTCTCTTTAAGATCTCAAATTCTATGTTCCTAACTAATCATTATTGCATTCTTTGACCAATGAGAATGTATTAACTAGTGAGCATTAAGATGGTTAAAAACACTTTTACTAGCAGATTTTTAAATGGGTTATAAGAATTTTTCTAGTTCTGAATGTGGTTATGGGTAAGGAAATCTGCTTACTAGCATGATTATCAATTATTCTTCAGGTTATGAGATACGAGATTTCAAAACACTGTCAATTGGTATTCCCCTCTTTATAATCTTTATAATTTAGAGAGCTCCATCTGCAGTAGATACTGAAAATGAACTAATTACTTAAGGATAATCACTAATATCTTTAAGTGGCTAACAAGTGGAACTAAACCACAAATTTACTGGTACCGTATCAGGAGCCACGTTGCTCCTTCAGGTTGCTGTTAGTCTCTTTAACTTTAAAACTAATTCCCCTTAAAACTGAGTTCCCCTGCTGAGCTAATGATTAACCTCTCTATCCAAAACTTTATTCCCTTTCTTGTACCACCTCTGTTCCCCTCAAGACTGAGGAGTATCAAAGAGAAGGGGGAATTAAAACCAAGCAGGACCCTGAAGGGCCTCTCAGACACATATCTCTTTGTGTCCTCCACCTCTTGTTTGTAGAAGAAGTTTAGTCTCCTAGGCCTCCCTAAGTTCCCCAAAACAGGCTTGAGCAGTTAATATAAGAAGGAGCAAAAATTGGAACAAAGAAGATTCAGTCAAACAAGGAAGGAGATAATAACTTAAGCAATATGTCAAACTGTGGGATAAGGTCATAAGAACCTAGTTCTCCTTGAAGAAAGCAGATAACAATGTCTGATGCACATTCTTAAGTTATTTTTACAAAAACTAGATTCTCACCAGGTGAAAATTGCTCACCTCAAACACATAGACTCTAGACTGGTTGGAGTCAGAAGACTGATGATCGAGATTCCTGAAACACCACTCTGCTACCTCACCACCAACCAATCAGAAAATGTCCATAAGTTGATCTAACATCCTACAACCTTCCCCTCAACACTGTCTTTAAAAACTCTTGCCTGAAAGTCATCAGGACATTTGGGTCTTTTGAGCATGGCCTTCCTATTCTCCTTGCTTGGCACTCTGCAGTAAACACTGTACTTTCCTTCACCATAACCCAGTGTAAACAGATTGACTTTGCTGAGTGTCAGGCAAGCAGATCTGACTTTGGTCTGCTAACACCTTACTCTCCAGATTTACGTTGCGCTTCCAGTATTGTTAAAGAACCTAAATGTATTTGAGCCCTTTAAATCTGTCCCCAAGACTTATTATTGAATGTAGCAACATGTTGACCACTAAATAACCTTTGAATGAATTACAGTCTCCGCATCCACTCCTATTTTCAGTCCCCAGTCCTTCTCAGTCTACATCTATATTTATTTCCTTTTTCATGGGCAGTGTAACAATGTATGATATTGAAGAAAGAGTCTCCAATTGATAAATCTGCTTCGGTAGATCTGGCATAATTATTTGTACACCAAAAGTGTAAACAATGAACACTGGCTGGGAATCCAATGACAGTGATATATACACCATCCAGAAGTTACTCATCAATATTCTTCTTCTATGGTCTCAGTTAGTCATCTAATTTTAGCTTCCCACGGTAAACTGTTTCCAGGAATCTTGAGTAAAGTACCAAGGATATTGGCCATCCTATTTACACATAACCTCAAATGTGTTCTATTTCTTTTTTTCAGCCACAAACAGCAGAAAACTCAAGATAGAAGGAGTAGGAGATTCTTTTAAGAATAATACGTGAAAAAGCTAATCAAATAGTACATTAGTTTCCTTTTCTAGGGCCTTGCTATATTGCCACATCTTCTTCCTTTGTTTTCTCACCCTAACCGGGAAATTACTTACCAGTTTCCAGCTTCTGTCTCCAAACAGAACTCTAATTCTTTATCTGTTATGTGATCACAACATACAACTATTTTACACTCTCCAGTGCCACTGCTTCTATTCTAGTTCCATAGAGGCAAATGTAGAACTGATAGCATTTCAGTATTTTAGACTCTGAGTTTACAGCTCCAGGGACTCCAGCTCCCCTCTGATCACACCATTTTCCTCATAGGATTCCAAGTTATTTGACTGCATGGAATCATTGGAGAATAGTCAATCTTCAACTCAGTGCAAATCAATAAGCTCTAGGTTTCAGAACTCTGTCTTAGGGTAAAAGGCATAATATAGGAATACTAGCATCACTGTATAAGGATAGCCTGATAGATAGAGGACTGGCTGGTTAATAAAAAATCCTAATTTTTGAAATTTATATCACTAAGCAGGAGAAAGGAGAATTATAATTGGGTACTAAAATTCCCAAATCTTGTCACAGATAAATCACATTTTGTGACCCTGAAGGAAATGAATGCACATGGGATAAAGTTTGAAAAATGCATGTGCTTTAATAATTATATGGCAGAATTAACATCCTCACCCATGTTTACAGAGAATTGTGAGTGAAATCACTGGGTTAGGAAGGAGTGAATAATCACAACACTTTAAAAATATGGAATAACTATTCTATTATACACAATATGTTTTCTTAATATTTTGGTTGAGAGATACAAAATGCTGCCTATAATAGACAATGTCTCTCTCACACATATTTTCTTTTCCATTACAGAACCACAAACTCCTCATTATAGCTAGAAGCAGAAGTGGGATGGGAAATAGATGGATTTTAAAGACAGTAGTACTTTAAAAAATTGCAAGACACAGACGGGGCAGGAGACTTGCTGATTTCTGAGGGTAGAAGAGGGCTTTCTAAAACTGGGAGAAGGAGTTAAGTTAAAGTAACACCTAATATTCCATTGGAAGTGATCAACCTCCAATATAATAAAATTGCTAAAAGGGAAATATCAAGATAAAACTTCAGTCTGATTCTGTAAGTGCCTTTCCAGGTGATGAATATACTTAATTAAAATTGCTTGCTAAGGAATTGATATCAGTATTTGATAGTACCTATCTATGTAGAAAGGGTTTTTCAAATCTCATTACAGATCAGCATTAACTGATGAACATTTGAAATCAATTTTGATGAGGGGGGACAGAAATTTTGAGCCCCACTTAAGTGCAATGTCATCACAAAATGAGAATTCTCTCACTAGTAGATCTGTATTACCAGCAAAATGTGCTAAATAATTTTTACTATATTTTGAATGTTGTCAATAAAAATCGTAGAAATTTGCTTTTCTTTTGTATAAATCTTTTGTATAGATAACTACATATTATCCTCACTCTTACATCTTGGCTTGCAGAACCTAAATTATTTACTGTCTTGCTGTTTATAGAAAATGTTGCCAACCTCTGGTTCGAAGACCTATGTAGAAAAAAAATCCCCTCTAATTTTGGAATCCTGATTCTTCATTTCCTTTCTTTAGATGTTAATCTAGTATCAGTATTTATTCTGTTCTTTGAAAAATAATCTATGCTTTTTCTTTATTAACATCTAATGCTTTATAATTTTGAATTTTATTGATGTGTAGTTTATTTCAAATAGTCTTCAGTTAATAGTTGTATAAGTTATGCCTAGTCCTTGCTAATACAAAAATAAGGCAATGAATAACTTAGAATGAGAATTTGCCTAAATCAAGGAAGTAAGTGCTTGACTATTAAAGAGAAAAATAAAAACCTCATTGAGCTCAAAAACCTCATCATGGAGAAGAGTAGTAAGCCTGTAGTAAGCAATTTGCATGAGTAGGACTCTGTTCCGTTCGCTGAAATACCTTGCTGCTTTTAACAGTATCTGGTATCTAGAAGGTGCACAACATATGTTTGTGGAGCAAATGGACAGATGAGTTGTAGGGGGCAACACTTTCCTTCTTCCCTTCTAGGTTCTTTGGCTGCTATAATAATTAAATTGATGTAAGATAGATTAATAGGAGAAAAACAAAATTTTTATGTATGAGAGCCTTATAAAAATACGAAACCCAAATGTAGTCAGACAATTAAGGCTTATAGACAATCTTGAGCTAAAGAATGGAGTAGGGACTGTCTTTTCTCCATTGTATACCCTTGCCTCCTTTGATGTAGATTAATTAACCATGAGTATGTGGGTTTGTTTCTTGGCTCTCTGTTCTGTTCTATTGATCTATGTGTCTATTTTTGTGCCAGTACATTACTATTTTGATTACCATAGCTTTGTAGCTTTGTCTAAAGTCAGGGAGCATGATTTTTCCAGCTCTGTTCTTTCTCAAGATTGTTTTGGCTATTCAGGGTCTTTTGTATTTCCATATAAATTTTAAAGTTCTTTGTTCCAGTTCTGTGAAAAATTCCATTGGTATTTTGGTAGAGATTTCATTGAATCTGTAGAATACCCTAGGTAGTATGGCCATTTTAACAATATTGGTTCTTCCAATCCAAGAACATGGTATATCTTTCTATCTGTTTATGTTATCTTCGGTTTCTTTTATCACTGTCATAGTTTTCTGAGTACAGATCTTTTACCTCTTTAGGTAGCTTTATTCCTAGGTATTTTATTCTTTTTGATTGGATGGTAAATGGAATTGTTTCTTTAATTTCTTTTCTGCTAGCTCATTGTTAGTGTATAGGAATGCAACAGATTCTCTTCAATAAGTGGTGCTAGAGAAATGAGACAGCTACATTTAAAAGAATGAAATTAGAAGATTCTCTAACACCATATACAAAAATAAACTCAAAATGGATTACAGACTTAAATGTAAGACCAGAAACCATGAAACTCTTAGAGAAAACATAGCAGAACAGTCTTTGACGTAAATCATAGCAATATTTTCTTTTATCTGTCTCCAAAAGCAAAGAAAATAAAAGTAAAAATAAGCAAACAGGACCTAATTAAACTTAAAAGTTTTTGCACAACAAAGGAAACCATCAACAAAACAAAAAGACAACCTATCAAATGGGATAAAAATGTTAAAAGATTAAGACCAAGAATTAGTTACATAGGACTGAGTGAACTGAGTGAACATAGGACTGAATGAACTGATGAAGATAGTTATAATTTTAATGTTTTTATCTGGAGTATTACTGGCTTTTAATCTTTGTTTTCCATATATAACAAAATCTTTTCCCTTAAGCTAATTATGACTTACAGCAATTTGGTAAATTATACTTTTGTAAGCAGAATTGAAACATTTGTCTTTTCTCTCTGTTCTTGCCAGAATTTGGAAACTCTTAGTGAACATTCTTATTTTTATGGCAATATAGTTATTTGCATGAGTTCAATAATAGTCTGTTCTTATATTAGGACATAGTTGGAAACATTGGTTATATTACCATGGCTTTGATTGGAATATTATATTTGTGAACATAGGTAGAATCAGATAGGATCAAACAGCCTTAAAAAACTAAGGTAAATTTATGAAACTATGAAGCCCCTTGGAAAAACAACCTTGTACCCTGCTTACACAGGGTTCCCAGCAGCCTTAATGGCTCATCACAGTAATCTATCTTTAGATGAAGATCAGAAGCCCCAGAACCTGAAACTAGAAGATTATGCACATTAGAAAAGACAGCAGATAAGGACTCTTTACAGCCATCCTGGAAGGGGTCATATCAAGCCTATTCTGAATGGACTGCAACTCCTGGATGAGAAGAAGACAGCATCTGAAGTAGACAGCTCACCCAATATGGCACCCTGTATACTAGTTATCTTGATGACTTTTGCTTGAAACAAATATGTTTCTTTCATTGGCTCAATCATATGCAAGTATCAAAAGTCAGTCCAATTATCTAAGTCCAGTACTCCTAGGTTACCTTGGTGGATTTCTCCTTTCCATGGCTCTAACTGGATGGCCCTTAGGAATTTACTTTAAAAGAAAGAAGTTACAGTTCTGTTCTGGCCAATAGCTATTCATATTATTAGATGGGACCACTTCGCTTGGCCAATCAATTATACTTGTTCTGACCATGGCTGTTAATATGAATTTTATTTAAAGTTACACATGCTCCATCAGAGCAAAGAGCTAAATTTCAAAGAATATAATTTCCCAATTATTAGGAGGGACTCTACCTCAATTATGGGATGAATTTACATAATTAACACCAGGCTATGGTCTTTCTAGTATAGTGACCCTTATGCTGGGAACAGTTAAATCAGACTAACGATAATCAGCCTAATAGCACTAGGAAATTGAGATGAGTGCCTTATGCACTCATATGATGAACAACATCAATGTATCATTACCTTGAGAACCAGTGATTGTTTTGGAACTGATTGACTGGGACAACCAGGAAAAATCTGGGTAGCTCCTACTGGGACCCAGTAGATTTATGGAACACACTTATGGCCTTGCTTCTCCCAGGTTAGGGGTTATAATCCTTAGGTTGGCTCAAATAAAATTTTCCATTTCTTTCTTAGATTATTATTTTTTTTTAGATTTTTTTAAATTGAAATATAGTCAGTTTACAGTGTTGTGTCAGTTTTTCTTAGATTGACTATTGATTAACTGTTTTTATTGACACATTAAAATAAAAGATTTTGGAACCAAATGGTCTAGGTTTAAATCCATACTCTATAACTTTCTGGCTATGTGACTTTCACTTAGTTATTCGTCTCTCTGTGCCTCAGTTTGCTTGTCTACTGGGCATGAAATAGTATTATCCTCCATTGTTTTTAGGATGAAATGAGTATAGAAGCCCTGGAAAAGTCCTTGGAAAAGAAATGCTGTTTTTGGTGGTTGTTTTATTATTATTGTTATTTTTCTAGAAACCCTTTTCTGTGAGGGAAAAACAGTCAACTTTTGAAAGAGAGTAACTATGGAAGGACATGAGGAATCTCCACTCTACAAGAATGATTTGAATGCTGGGAAGCTGGGGTGGCGAACCATGGGAGTGAGTAGAAACTGAGAAAATGAAGTTGCTATAGAAGGAGAAGAAAGTTGGAGGAGGATAAAGGAGGGAGAGCCAGATTTAAGAGACAGATTATGCAGAAGCAATGAGCTTTCTAGGAAGGAAACAAATCGGGCTGTGGCTACTTTAGGCTCAAGGGTAATTCTGAGACACTTAGTATCTCTTAAAGTTGAAGAGCAGTATTTGGCATGCATGGAGATCATGCCAAAACACAGACAGGGCACCTCCTGATAGGGCTTCTATCTGTCCTTGTAGCCATGTCTTTTTCTTCTCCTCCTTTCTCTTTTACCTCTGATCATCCTAAAACATTTGTAGGCCAAAACTTCCTATTCTTTGTTTAGCCTCAATAGTTTGAATATATTGTTTCATTAAAAAAAAATTTCCATCTGCTTCCTCTTAAAATACTTAAACACATATCAAGATTTATCTTATATACTACCTTTTATGTAAAATCTTTCCTTATCACTTCCAATAGCTATTAATAATCATTCAGTTTTCATTTTAATAATTATTTTTGTACACTTACCTTGTTATTTTAAAATAATGATTCCATTGCATTTTATATCTTCTTCTAAGGCTAGAAATTCATTAGTGTTTTTGGATTCATTTATATTTTTCAGGAAATAACATGTAAGCCAATCGCATGAGAGGTGTCCAGGAAAAAAAAAAAAACTGTTGACTGATATTGATGACATGTTTGTGAGAACTCAATGAAAACTTGCCCATATAAAACTGATTTTGTACTGCCTGTGAAACTGAAAACATTTCTCCTTGAACTATGGTGTTCAAAATGAATCAGAGTTGAAACTTATAGGTTATAATAATAATAATAATATTAGCTATAATATATTAAGTGGTTAGTATATGTCAGGAATTATGCTAAGAGATTAGTTTGTCTAAGCCTAGTAGCTAGAAATTAAGACACAAAATTTAAGCTTTGGAACTACATAAGTCCACAATTCATGTTTTCCCCAGCTCCTTCCCATTAACTTTTTGCTCCCTCATACTGAATCTATTTATCATCTCTCTTCTTTCTCTAATATTTATTTCCTTTTGTGATCTTGGTTAGATTCTAAATTCTGAGGACCTTGAGGCCAGGGACTGGATTATACTTAATTCTGCTTCTCTTTCATTAAACCCAAGATATGACCAATAATATAACCTAAATAAGTATCTGAAAAAATAAATGATGAGTAAATGAGTGAATGAATTATGACATATGCTAGCAATTTAATCAATGTATTTGCCTGCTTGACTGATAATATCACAACTATATTTTATGTGCATTTTAAACAGGAGTCCCAGACTAATGAAATGGAAAAAACAGAACTCTTAGACATGTCTAAAATGAAATAAAGAGTATTTAAAAATATTTAACCAATAGTTAAAATTGGGAGATTTCACAAAACATACAAATTTAGCTTGCCTTAAAAAATAGTGGAAAATACTGTAACACAAAGCCCACATTACCCTTATGGCAATGTTTTTGATATGAGTAGAATTTGTCCTTTATGGAGAGGACGTGCTTGCTCCACATCACCACAGCCTCCTGTTCTTAAACACAATGCGTACATTGACACTAGGCTGGCATCTCTCATTTTGTTACCTGTCTGTTCACGCTAGACATGAATCTATAAACCCTTATGTAAAACATAAAATCTATAAGAAATGAGTATGTTACTTCTTTACGCTGCATTATCTTCTTTGGCAAAACTTTACACAGAAGAAACATTTAATAATATATTCTTGAAAAGGGTTCCAGAATCTACATATTAGAGGACTCATGTTTTTAATACCATTTTTAACAAACATCTCACATCTTTACAAATGTATTCTTTTTACAAATTTACTTACATGTTTTACAAACTTCTTTTTTATTCTTACCTGCCCCCTCCACCTCCCAAGCAATGTATCTATTTTATGATTCATTTGTCTTGAGACACAATCTTGTCACCAAGTAAAAATTTGATCATACCCTCCTGAATCTGTTTGGTCTTAATGCCATAAACAATTGGGTTCATTGTAGGAGGCAGTAGCAGGTAAAGGTTGGCCACAATGATGTGTATGTGGTGAGGGATATTGTGTCCTCCAAAACGGTGGGTGAAAAAAGTGAAAAAAGCTGGGACATAGGTGATCACAATGGCACAGATATGTGATGTACAGGTGCTGAAAGCTTTGTGACGAGCATCTGCAGATGACAGGCTCACCACTGCCCGCAGGATCATAGTGTAAGACACAGAAATACAGAAGATATCAAAGCCTCCAATCAGGAGGGCTGCCAAGAGACCATAGACAGCATTGACCTTGAAATTGCCACAGGACACTTTGGCCACAGACATGTGGTCACAGTAGGTGTGGGGAATGAGGTTGCCTCGACAGTAGGGCAGGCGCTTGGTAAGGAACGTGAATGGGATGATGAGTATCACACCCCTCAGGAAAGTGGCAAGACCAGCTTTGGCAATGACAGGGCTGGTGAGGATGGTGGCATAGCGTAAGGGGTAGCAGATGGCCACGTAGCGGTCCAGGGCCATGAGCATGAGCACCCCTGACTCCATCCCAGTCAACATGTGGACAAAAGACATCTGAGCCAGGCAGGCATTGAAGTCAATCTCCTTGAGGCTGAACTAGAATATGCACAGCATATTGGGTATGGTGGTGGTGCACAGGGTGACATCTGTGAAGGAGAGCAGGGCCAGAAAGTAGTACATGGGCTGGTGCAGGGCCTCCTCCTGGCTGATGAAGTAGATGAACCCACAGTTCCCCACAACAGCAACGATGTACATGAAGCAGAATGGCAGGGAGATCCAGATGTGTGCAGCTTCCAGCCCAGGAACACCATTCAAGATAAAGAATTCTGGGTTCAGGCTGGAGATATTGGCCCCAGACATGATGGCTGACAAGAAGAGGGCATTTTACATTCTTTGTCAGCAATTGCTTTCTGCAGAGGAGAGAAAGAGGTGGGGCTAGAGACCAAATAAAAGAGACTGGTTTGGACAATGATACCCACAAAAGTTACAACCATTCATCTTTTTAGGATAATGAGGATAGCTTTTTGTTCTTTTGTTTTTTCCCCTCAGCTCTAGCAAAAGACTCTTTGATCTACATTATCTAAAAAGAATTAAACAGGGCAGTTTTACTTTACTCCATGTCCCATGGCATACTTTCTAAGTAACTATCCTTACTTTCTACACCTTTTCAAGCACACCTTTTGCACTCTACCACATTTTGATAAAAAGCTGTAAACTGGGCTATAATGGTTTTCTTCCTTCAATAAGCCGTGTCTTCTCTCTTTACTCAGATTCTTCACATGCTAGTTGTACCTGAGTCTTGCCATTAAAATCATGCTGATATATTTAGAGGATTGCTGTAATTTGATGAATTCTTTTCAGCAGGACTTTTGTCCTGTCTTGAAGATTATGAAGAAAGGTAGTAATCCATGTAAAATTTTCCAATAATGTTCCATATATATTGCTTAAGATTATACATTGTAGTTACTTAATAAAAGATATGTAAATAAGTGAGTGTTTGAATTAGAAAGGATTCAATATGGCTGGCATTCAAACTGTTTGATGTCAATATCACAATTCCACACTTTGAAATTTCAAAGGGAGTTCTTAGAAGAAAAATAAAGTACTTCCATTTCTAAATCATTAGCAAGTATTATAGAATTTTAGTAAAAATTTTACTAAAATTTTTAATTCATTCTGATACAAGCATCTTTTCTTTCTTAGCTTCTCTACTTTCTGCTTAAAAAAATAGTTCCCTATTTATTTCAATAGAAATGTACACTCCGGATGCCCTTGCAGTTCTAAGGATTACTGATTGTCTACTGCATCAATTTAAACAATATTTCTTTTTGTTTTAACTAGACAAGTATAATCAGTACAAAAGAAAACCGTATCTTTGGATTGCTATTTCTTGTAGGGTAGTAGAAAGGATTCAATAATATTTGAAGAAATTTATAGACTCAGAGATATTTGAGTCAATTTGAAGTTTCCAAATGGTTAAATTATTTCATTTGAAAAAAATAAAATGGTGCTTAAGCTCTGGCATAAACCTGAGCCTTCATGAAGCAAAGTCAGTGTTAAACACCCCCACCATTTAGCAGAACAATAGATACGAGCAGTGTGAGGGCATGAATTATGTGTAGATTCCTGTCACCTAAATATCCTAGAAATCACTGTTGTGTCTACTTTTACTGGTCAGAGTACATAGAAGCCACCATGGACAAAAGAAATACAAACGAATACAAGTTTCAGAGACACATGGTCTCTGATCCCAAAGCTGACTGCATCTCATGTAAACAATCTCTTCCTATGAAAGAGTTCTCCCAGATCTCCCCAGAAATGTCATCATGTGGAGAAACTATCATCTCACAGTCCTAGACCATGGAAGTTTAAAATAAAAATCCCCAGTGTCCACCATCTTTTAAGTCTAGTGGAAGCCACCCAGAAAGAAAAAGAGCCATTAACTTTTAAGACGTGAAAGGGAAAGAGAAATCCATTGCCTCTTGCTAATTCGATCTTTTATTATTTGTGCCCATATTCTAGGCCATCGTTTCCTCAGCTAGCAATGTCCCTGCTTTTTTCAAAATGGCTATTTTTGAAAATTGTCTGAACTCACCTCAGCGTTAGGCACAAGCAAATCCCTGTTCATGGCTGAGAATCTTCAGGAGTTCTTCAACATCTGGGCTGGCATCTTCTTACATAGGTTTTGTGGTTTCCCTGGAGAATCTTCAGCAAGATGCCCCAGGCTGATTGACTCTCCACAATTAGATCTCTCAGAGGAATCTGTTTAAAAGGGAATAAACTTTGGGTCTGGTGGTAATAGATCGGCATTTAGAAGCTTTTAAGTAGAAAAAGAAACAACAAAGACAAAAACACATTAAGTTTAATGCTTTTCCCAAGTGAGAAATATGACCATCAAGCTTGGTGGAGATGAACATCATTTAAAATTTATTACAAAATAAATACATTTTTAATATAGAAAATCTAAAACTATAGTATAATAAAAACTTGGAAAAATCACCAGTAATTGCAGTGAAGCTCTCTAAAAAGTTTTCTCTATTGGTCCTATCATTTTATAATTATTATGTATAATACTCTGTTTTTATATAAACTTCAGACTATATGAAGTTTTGCACATACTTAACTGTTTTCCCTACTTAACACTATTTTATGTACATTTTCTCATGTTCTGTATGCCCTGAAATTGAAATTTTCAAGAGTTAAACTATCTTTCCACCCAATAGCTGCAACAAAATTAATCAAGCATTTCATTGTCCTTGAATATTTAAATTGTTTCTAATTTTTACTATCAAAGATAATTCTTCTATGGATATCCTAATCAACTCTACTTGTACTACGAATTTTTCCTCTCTTAAGATAATCAGAAATAGAATTGAAGTTTGTGGGATCAAAAGGCACGGACAACTCAATTATGTTGATAAATGTTGGAAAAAATCATCTCCATAAAACTTGTACTGACTTTCCCTGCCACACACAGTTAGTGGACTGTCCCTCTATGAGTACTAGTTAGTGTATGTTTACTCTCTTTTCCCCAGCTGAACTGGTGAGAATACTATCTCTTTGGTATGTTAACCTGACTTAAAACTAACTTCACTGTAGTGATTTTGAACATTTTAAAAGTGCTTTTAGTCAGTTGTTTTTCTCATACTTTGATTATTCATTCACCTCTTAATCCATCTCTGTGGAAGTGTTAGCTTTAGCTTGACTGTTTGGTAGGCATTTTCAGTACTAAAATATAAACACATTTTCTGTCAAAGTGTGCAGTCTTTTTCAAAGGTAGTCTTGTCACTGAACTGAACTGGGATCTTCTTGCCAGATGTGCAGCAAAGCCAATCTACTGACACTTCACCACAAGGTGACACTTCACCACCATTTATTGCAGGTCCAAGGAATGTGGGGAGCTCATGCTCAAAGACTTGAACTTCCCAATGACCCTTTGACCACTTCCAAATGATGGACTGTATTTTAACAATACTAATTCTCCTACCTCCTCATATAATTTCCCTTCTTCCAAGAAGCCCTACCACATGTGTCCACTGGATTATAGTTGATTAAATTAAATTATGTGAGATAATAAATGCTGTTGAGGCTGTGGAGAAAAGTGAACCCTGGTGCACTGGTGTTGGTAGGAATGTAAATTGATACAGCCACTGTGGAAAATGATATAGATGTTTCTCAAAAAATTGAAAGTATAATATCATATGATCTAGCAATCTTAAGTTTGGGTACATATCAAAAGAAGATGAAATCACCTCTTGAAGAGATGTATTTGCTACCATGTTCATTGCAGCATTTTTCACAATAGGTCAAGACATGGAAACAACTAAAGATGTCCATAGATGGATTAATAGATAAAGAAAAAATATATATATACAATGAAATATTATTCATCTTTAAAAAGAAGGAAATCTTACCATTTGTGACAACACTGATGGCCCTTGAGGTCATTATGCTAATGAAATAAGTCAAAGAGAAAAAAAAATACTGTGTGATTTCACTTATATGTGGCATCAAAAACATCAAACTCATAGAAATAGGGAGTAGAGTGGTGTTTTCCAGGGTCAGAATGGTGGGGAAAATTGAGAGATGTTGGTTAAATGGTACAAACTTGCAATTATAAGATGAATAAATTCTTGGGCCTCTAATGTACAGCATGGTGACTATAGTTAATGCTGCATTGTGTACTCAAAGGTTGCTATGAGAGTAGAGCTATAATGTCCTCACTGTAGAAACAACAAAATGGTAATTATGTGGGGTGAAAGATGCATTAACTAACTTATTGTGATACCCATTTTGCAGTATATACATCAAACCATCCCACTGAATACATTAAACTTACATAGTGTTATATGTCAATTAGATCTTAAGAGAGCTGGAAAAAAGCATCTGTAAAACTCAAGAGCCAATATCTTACACAGTAGTGAGTTATTTGATGCTAACCCAGGATTATTTTCTCAGCAGTGAATTACACTTTCCTGAACATCTCAAACCATCATTTCAGGGTGTACCTCCTGTTAAACATTGGGCAGGAGGGATATTCTAGCCAAGACAATGAGAATAAAAAAAAAGGCAAAGGAAGAAGCAAAAAATTCTTCATTTACAATGAGATGGCATATATTTAGATAATCCAAAACAATCTATACAAAAATTACTTCATAAGTAAATTTATTATGAACACTAAATACAAGGTCACATATAAAAGTTAATTGTTTGCATACCAACATTATTTAATTTTTCTTCAAAAAATTTTTTTCAGTTTCAGTTTTGTGCATGACATTGCACTAAGTTTTGAAAAAGGTAGAAGACAGGTCTGTCTCCCCAAGGGATTTAATTCTGAAAGTTCAAAAGTTTTGAGAGCTACATAATCTTTATTTTATCTATAAAAAATTACACTGTCAGGAGTCCTAGACTATGATTTGGGATAAAATAATTCCTAAAGCAATTCCCAAATGCTGAGCCAGGTTCCTTAGGACCCAGATATGCCAGATTCCTAAGTCTTCTTTTTTTCGTAATATACATACACGTACATGGAAAATCACTTTTCCTCTGAGACTATGGTAGAAAGAGATAGTTAACAACTGAGTATTCCCAGCTCTCCAGTTTTAGAAAATATCATACACACACGCACCACACACAGAATAGAAATGTTCCGCCCTCCATCTACCTCCTTGTGGTCTCAATATTGGACTTACATTTCTCCTGCCGGGCCGAGGCCATCGCATAGATGTGAATATGACTTAATACGTGGGTACGCCTTTAGTTTCTTGAAGAACTCCGGTAACTTTCAGGGTAAGCAGATTTCTAAATTAGGGGTGCATTCTTTTTATTATTAAAGGAGTCGGTTCTAATTATGATAGCTGAGAAGGGAAGAGAAAGGAGACTTGTCAAATAGGGTTATTCTCATAACTTTTGAAAAGGCGCAATGTACCCTATTATAAGGCTGCTTTTACGTACTGGCTTGTATACCCCATTTTTACTTTGGAGAAAACATTCATGTTTCAACTCTTGAAACCTGATCCTCGTGGGGAGTATTCTGAAGAGAGATAATACATCCCCCCAGCTGTGAAAGCTAGAAATAGCATTCCTGAGAGAGAACAGTTTACACCATGGTGGGAGAAGAGAAAAGAGCAATGAAAGCCTTATTCTGTATTTTTCCTGTTCCTCATCAACTTTTCCTTTCAGGAAATTACCTCCATTTCATATCATAGTTATGATATTTGAATTGTTTCTCAACTCAAAGGGGCCCTAGATTTCATCTATGCAGACTTCATGTTTTAAAAACTAAGGATACAAAATTTAAAAAAAGACACATATGAAGAAAGGAGAACCGGTTTTTCACAGCCTTAAATTTTCAGTGGAAACACCTTTGAGGTGACAGATGGGTTACCTCTCGTGTGTTCAGGAAGTGCTATAAATTTCATTATTGTTATTTTTATATTCAGAGAGATTATTTTTTTAATCCAACAACTCCCTCTACTGGATTGTCCCCCACATCACACTACATATACATTTTTCCCCCTAAATCAGCACATTCCAGCCCAGTGTAGCCTACTTCCTCAGACTTGTGCATCCAATTTGCGTACATCCTATGGTCAAAACTTTTTTCTTATTTCCTCACAATATACCATCACACTAAATATTCTCCTCCTTACTACTTGTAAGTATTTTGTCAGTCCTTGTTCTCCCACAGCTTCTTTTTCTATGGACTTTAAAAATGTATTGAGCATCTCCTTTATGCTACAAAAACTTAGCTTTGGAGATAACATAGCTTGAGAGATATTTGATTCTATGCTTCTCTGAAGTTGTGATCTGGATTGAAAATAAAGTACTGTGTCCTAAAGGAAATATCAATCATTTTCGTTTGAAATGATGAGTATCCTCTTCTCATTGGATTAAACTCTAGAGTCCATTATAAGAAACTTTAATCTTAGAAAAATATAAATTTCTCATAAGTTGTTCTATTTCCAGTGATTCTTCACCATCTGTTTACTTTGGTAGTGATTGAGGGAACCAAAGGTGGCCTTCTGATGAGATTAGGAAGGGGATTTTTATTATTATTTTTTTAACATTTTTTATTGATTTATAATCATTTTACAATGTTGTGTCAAATTCCAGTGTTCAGCACAATTTTTCAGTCATTCATGGACATATACACACTCATTGTCACATTTTTTTCTCTGTGATTTATCATAACATTTTGTGTATATTTCCCTGTGCTATATAGTGTAATCTTGTTTATCTGTTCTACAATTTTGAAATCCCAGTCTATCCTTTCCCACCCTCTACCCCCCTGGTAACCACAAGTCTGTATTCTCTGTCCATGAGTCTTTAGATTCCACATATGAGCGATCTCATATGGTATTTTTCTTTCTCTTTCTGGCTTACTTCACTTAGAATGACATTCTCTAGGAGCATCCATGTTGCTGCAAATGGCGTTATGTTGTCGGTTTTTATGGCTGAGTAGTATTCCATTGTATAAATATACCACCTCTTCTTTATCCAGTCACCTATTGATGGACATTTAGGCTGTTTCCATGTTTTGGCTATTGTAAATAGTGCTGCTATGAACATTGGAGTGCAGGTGTCATCCTGAAGTAGACTTCCTTCTGGATACAAGCCCAGGAGTGGGATTCCTGGGTCATATGGTAAGTCTATTCCTAGTCTTTTGAGGAATCTCCACACTGTTTTCCATAGTGGCTGCACCAAACTGCATTCCCACCAGCAGTGTAGGAGGGTTCCAGGAAGGGGATTTTTATTATTTTTTACCTTTAGGATCATCCTGTGATTTTGCTTAAAGAAAGCTTTTGGCATAAGTGGCTGATTTATAGTTTTCTATATTTAAGTTTCTTGCAAAAGAAAAATGGGGGATTTGGGCTAAAACCAGGTTGAAATCATTGTCAGTACGTCCACTAGATAAAGCATAGAACCATTGAGGATTGCTAACATTTCAGAATGGAATAGGCATCTCTGATTAAGATGGTGACCACCTAGAATACAGCAAATATTTAATCAATCCTTGATCATCCAATTGGTCAGTTACTGATCAACTTCAGTCTTAAGAGTGGACTATATGATTTTAAAAAAGACATCCAGATCCAGCAAGTCTACTAGACTCAGTCAGTTCATCTTGTCAATGTCTAATGCTCACGGCATGGACCCAAATAAAGGGTAACGTCACATATTCCACATAAAAGACCACATATGGTGATTGATCTAAAAGAAAGACAAATGATCAATTATGGGAAAGAAAAGCCTACTTGTCAGTTACTCTCTGAACTTACTTTTTTTCTGCCTGTAGAAACCTTTTTTCTATAACTGCTGGATCATGAACTTCCAACAGTCACTATGTCATTTCTGAATGGCACTAGCCTAACTCCAGCCACGTTCATCCTCAATGGCATTCCTGGGCTGGAAGAAGTGCATATGTGGATCTCCTTCCCTCTGTGCACTATGTACAGCATTGCCATCACAGGGAACTTCGGCCTTATGTACCTCATCTACTCTGAAGAGGCCTTGCACAGACCAATGTACATCTTCCTAGCCCTTCTTTCCTTCACAGATGTGCTCATGTGCACCAGCACGCTCCCCAACACCCTCTGCATTTTGTGGTTCAACCTCAAGGAGATTGATTTTAAGGCCTGCCTGGCCCAGATGTTCTCTGTGCACGCTTTCACAGGGATGGAGTCTGGGGTGCTCATGCTCATGGCCCTGGACCGCTATGTGGCCATCTGCTGCCCTCTGCGCTATGCTACTCTCCTCACCAATTCAGTCGTTGCCAAGGCCGGGCTCCTCACATTTCTTAGAGGTGTAGTGCTTGTTATCCCTTTCACTTTCCTTACCAGGCGCCTGCCATATTGCAGGGGCAATGTCATACGGCACACCTACTGTGACCACATGTCTGTCGCCAAGATATCTTGTGGCAATGTTAAGGTCAACGCTATTTATGGTCTAATGGTTGCCCTCCTGATTGGGGGTTTTGACATCTTGTGCATCACAGTCTCTTACACCATGATTCTTCGAGCGGTTGTGAGTCTGTCATCAGCGGATGCTCGGCAGAAGGCCTTCAGCACCTGCACCGCCCACATCTGTGCCATCGTCATCACCTATGTTCCAGCCTTCTTCACCTTCTTTACACACCGTTTTGGGGGACACTCCATTCCTCCACACATACACATTATTATGGCTAATCTCTATCTACTCATGCCTCCCACAATGAATCCTATTGTGTATGAGATAAAAACCAAGCAGATACGAGAAAGTGTCACTGGGTTCTTGCTTAAGGGAAAGGATAGTTCTTCTCAAACATTTAAATAGAGTCTTCTGAGAAGTTATTCTCTTAGCCAGCCTGAGATCATCAAATCAACAGGGGTCCCTCCAAATGAAAGCAGATATCTGGCCATAGGAAACATTTGCTTGTGGCCTTTATTTTTCTACCTCTTTTGAAAGGATATCACTATATGCATGTAGGCAGAGACCCTGTCTTCTGAAATTCCAAAGAGATTCTCTAAAGTCTCTTTACTCGTAGGGGACTTCAAAGTTCAATGCATTTAATCTTTATAGACAGATCTCTCTCTCAAAGAACAATCCACAAAATTTTGAGGCACAGTGGTCAGAACTCTAGGACCGGAATTGAACTTTGAAAATTTTTAAATCTTTCACAAAACGTGAGCTGTGTTCATCATTGTCTGTGCTAATTATTTATCTCAGCATTCTCCTGCCAAAACTATTTGGCGTTCATTCTTATTTTGCAAGTTCTTGACTGCTGTTTTCTTTCTTAAGTTTGCCAACTGTGTATCAGCAAAGTATACATGTGCTCACCAGAAAACTTGTCAAGGTGTAAGGTGCAGCGTACTCAAAATACCCAGAAGCTATGTCCATCAACATGAAGCTGAATAAACAAATAACTGTGGTCAATTCAAATACAACGTCAAATGAAAGATACAAAGTAATATATATTGTATGATTTTATTTTTATGAAGCTCACAAGCAGACATAATTAATTCATGGTATTAGAAATCTTTAAGAATGAGAGTTCAGGTAATGATTGGACAGGATATGAGGGATGCTTCTGAGGTGCTGCCAATGATTTAGTTCTTGACCCGAATGACAATTACGAGGTATATCTACTTGGTGACGTTTCATGAACCTGTAAATTTATGATGTGTGCTCTTTTTTGCATGCATATTATAATTCAATAAAATACTTATTTAAAATAACATGTCTTGGCTTAGTAAACAATCTTATGGTTACGGGGGAAAGGGGATGGGAGGGGATAAACTTGGGAGTTTGAGATTTACAAATATTAGCTACTATATATAAAAATAGGTTAAAAAAGTTTCTTTTGTATAGCATGGGTAACTATGATCAATATACTGTAATAACCTTTAATGGAAAAAACATGGAAATGAATATATATATATGTATATGCAAGACTGGGATGTTGTGCTGTACACCAGAGATTGACACATTGTAATTGACTGTAATTCAATTAAAAAAAAATAGTGTATAATAACATGTCTTGGGCACACTCTCTGACCTCCCTAAACTGTGAAACATTTTCTTCCTTGCCTCCTATGCAATCTGTCTTTGGCTTACAAAATATGTATGCTTTCTTTTCTTTCAGAAGTATGCTGAATTTAGTGCAAATAATATGTGCATTTATAAAAATTATAATCAAACAACATAGACAAGATAATCATAAGAAAAAATTCAAAACCTTCATCTTGAAAGTCTCTTCCATCTCATTCTCTTGCGGAGGTAGAGTTAAAACCATTGTATGTGTGCATGGATGCTACTGTTGTTCTTTGGTGGTCACTTCTTTTATTCCAAGCTATGTATGACCTTTAGTTTGATTACCAGCTACTCTGTTATAGACAATGAAGATGTTAACTCAATTCCAATATGTCATCTCTGTGTGACTTATATGTGTGTGTCTGTGTGTATGTGTATACATTTATACAGGTATACACAAGTGTTATACATGTACACACACACATATACGTAAATCACACACAAATATACATATAAATATGTATGTATGTGTATTCTTCTTTCCAGGCTACTTCCAACCTCAATGTTAATGTCTTTAATTATCTGTTCTTGAGATCATTACCACTTGCTATGATTCTGACAATCTTCCCAGATTTGTGTATTATTTGATTATAATAGTTGAAAACTAATAAGCAGTATCTGAATTGCTGTAATTATATGAATATTCACATGAATTGGGTATGAATGTATATAATAAAATCATATACCTGTTGGCCATTTGTATATCTTCTCTAGGGAACTATATATTCATAGCTCTTTTTAAAAAATTGGATTATTAACTTTTTTTGTAATTGAGTTGTTGTAGGAGTTCCTTATATATTTTGGATATTAATCCTTTATTAGACGTATAATTTCCAAATATTTTCCCCCATTCCATAGATCGCCTTTCACTCTCTTGATTGCATTCTTTCTTTCATTAACACCATCTCATGTTATTTCTTCCAAGAATTTGTTGAAATCGTTCATTCATTGCTAATCACTTCCCTTACTACTTTTATTAATTATATTTTGCTATCTGTCTCCACGCAATTTGGTACTTTTTAATGCCAGGAGAAACACAGCACTCTCCTCTATTTTAACTTATAACCGCATATTTATTTTCATTTTCTTGACAAGGATAGCCTTTTATAAATAATTTTAAAAAGTGATTTGAATAAACTTATTTAAATTAGTGTATAAGTCACTGATAATAATAAACTGATAATTTATTCGTCCTTTTTAAAAATTTTATTTTTATGAGATATAATTGACATATAACATGATACGAGTTTAAGGTGTACAACATGTGTTATTTGATACATTTGCATATTGCTATATGATTACCACCATAGCTAATGCCCCTATCATACCATGCAGTTACCATTTCCTTTATGTGGTGAGAACAATTAAGATCTAGTCTGTTAGCAACTTTGAAGTTTATCATATAATGTTGTCATCTTTAGTCACTATGCTGAGTATTATACCTCCAGGATTTATTTATCTAATGATTCCAAATTTGTACCCTTAAACAACATTTACCCAATTCCCCACCCCCAACCTTTTTGTAACCACCATTCTACTCTCTGTTTTTATGAATTGGCTTTTTCAGATGCTACATATAAATGATATTATACAGTACTTGTCTTTATCTGACTTATCTCACATATCATGAATTGTTCAAGATTCATCCATGTTATCACAAATGGTGGGGTTTTTTCTTTCTTATGGCTGAATAATATTTCGTTGTCTGCATATATAAATTGGAGCAATCAGCAAGAAACACCTTGTGACTCTGATTTCTTAAAATTACATATGCATGGAAATAAAGAAACACAAAATCCTAGTAGCATGTATTTCTTACTGTTGAAAATGTGTTCTTTAAAAATGTTTTTATTGCTGTATTTTTCTCTTTTTTAATTAGTGAGTATAATATTTTAGAATTCATAATGAAAGAACAACTAAATACATCACACAGTCACACACACAGATATTTTGCTTTATTTGTAATTGCCCTAGATAAGCGTTTCCAACTTGTAATCCTAATGGTGGGATATCTGTACCATGGGAATCATTTTCTGGACTTCTCTTATTTGGAGACCTGTTATGGTTGGGGGTTTTAATTTTTCCCAAGTATCTAAAGCTTTGTATCATGCTTTCCCTTAGGGATCCATGGTCTCTGGGAGCTCTTAAGCCCTGTTTCACACTGAAGCTTGGGATTCCTGAGGATATGAAATTATGTCTGTTTCCTGGGGGAAGCCTTCTAGACTAAATGCTTGAGATATAAGGACTATAAGGTGGTACCAGGGCGCTACCCTTGTGTACATTCTCTCTCTCTGGCATGAGCACCTTTCATATTCCTTCTTGTCTGGAGATATGTGTGGGTAAGGAAATGACTTCTAGACATTTGATTCTGGGCTTATTTTATGACAAAACCTAGCCTTGTGCCAGTCTGCCTGTGTCATTACAAGGATCAAGGGCATTGCCGTACAGAGGATGTTGCTTGGTGAATTCTTAGCCTGGGAAAATTTAGGAAGAACATGATTATATCATCTTCAAAGTGGAGATAGTTCTAGTACGGGATGTGTGCTCTTTTGTTGGCAAGAAAGAAGCTAGAGATTCCCAGAATCTCCTTTAGAGTATAAGAGAGTTCTTCTCTTTCTATTATTTATTCTTATAACTATGTGACATTATGAGAGACACAGAGAATTAGACAATAGTAACTCTAAGATGCCTTAAATCAGGAAAAGATAAATAGGTACATTCTTTTCCCTTGAAGTCACTAGCCCACCCTTTCCCACTGCCTTTTCTTTCTTCAGTTCAGTTATGCAACGTGCAGTCAGCCAATCTAATTCCAACTTACTTCTTTTTTTTAATCCAGATACTATCTTCATTCATGGGATAAAACAGGTAGCAGATTTGGCTTATGTACCAAAATAGCTCACAAGTCGGTAGAGGGATGTGATAAATACACAAATAGTTCTGGTATATAGGTCTCCAGGTTATTATCATCATTATGAAAAAATGGGGAAAATATGAGGGTAGCAGAGTGGGAGAAAGGTGACTTTCAAGTAGAGAAACTGATTTGGATTAAGAAAGAAGGGGATATGTTTCATTAGTATCTAGTGTAGAGAGCACAAAATTCTTTATTTTTTGGCAAGCTATTGAACATGTTGCATTTTGGTTAGATAAAATAAGTATGGTAATATTAAACTGGCATATTCATTATAGGAATTTAATTAAGTTCATAAATTAATTAAATAATAAATAAGTAAATATTTAAATAGTTAAACAAGCAAGCAAAGAGTACTGCTACTGTTTTCTTTCTTTAGACATGTGGGTAAATATTTAAGTTGTATGCAAGTTGGCTGTTTATACACAAGGTAAACCTAGAAGAACCAGAGTGGAGGCGCAGAAAAGCCTTATGCTAAATGCCAAAGTGTACGTTGTCTGGCACTTGGTGGATGCTTAGTGGAATTTAAAAAAAATTAACAAATGAAACTGTTTAATTTAGAGTCCATACACTTGAAATATTCAGTCTTAGTGATAGCACCATGTGAAACTAAAATTGAATTTAACATTTCAGGAAGAAAATTTTAGAACAACAATAATAAAAGATGAAACAAGTCTCAGAGAATCTAGAGCTCTCTTTTCTGAATCCAGCTTTTTTTCTGATAGTCCTCTCCAGAAGACCATGGACAGGATTCTTCAGATGCCTGATAGGATCTGATTCCTGTGTCCCAGAGCCTAAATTCCTCTTTAAAACTGCTGACCTAGGCCATCTTTAGAGAAGCACAACATGAAAGTGAAAAGAAAGTGAAAAAGCAAGCTTTGTTGGCCTTCCTGGGTCCTAAGCAGTTACCTGATTCATCCTGATTTTTCTGAGGGCTGTGATCAAGTGATATTCTAAAGAAGCCTATTTTCTCTTTAAAGAGCCAGAGTCAACAATGGGCACAGCACAAGCTTTGCATCAAATGGCTGCCCAACATGGGATGAGGAAACAGCAGAAGCCCCAGTGATATCCTGCAGGTTTAGACACCTGGATCAGGTAATGGAACCTACTGTTATGAAGGAGGGAAGAGAAATTGTGACTGATACGAGGTGGTAAGGTGAAGCACATCTCCATGTGGTATGTTTTTTGTAGTACAGTGTATTGTTTTGTCACTTTCATTGAAAAAGGCTCAATGCAAGACTGAAAAAAGACCTGGAAGTGGACTTGTCTTCCTGTGCCTTTGTCGTTGTACTCCCAACACTTCTCTATATTCTGTCTCCTTTTTACTTCTCCAGAACCACAGGCAAAAATCAAGAAGTAAGAGAGGTTCAGGGTAAGTCTGAATGGTACTTGTAACCAGATTACCTTCCCCTTTGAAATAGAAAGTATCAGTCACCCCACACAATCCTCTTATTCTTTACTTGGAAGATGGCTGGAGTACTGGGCAAGGAGAAGTCATAAGAAGTGGGAGATTTAGATGTCCCAGATTATAAAGATTCCTCAGAGAAAACAAGCAAGCAAAGAAACACAAAAACAAACAAGTGAGAAATCACTGACCAATTGCTCGTTCACCTTTATCAAGGATTTGGTTCTGTGAAGCAGATGTAAAGTCTGAGCTAGATAGACCTAGATTTTATTCTGAATTGGCCACTAATAGCTTTGGGCAAGCAAATTTAAACATCCTGTACTTGGGCCAAGGAATTAGTGACAGTAGCTTATCCTGGACTCTGAAATGCATCCTCCTCTTTAAAGGAAGTGACATTCTATCTCTCAGCGGCAGAGGTGTTTTCAAATAAGAGAAATAAATTGAGCAAAACAACATAGGCTTGAAGTTATATGTAGTATTTTGGGATTTGCAAGTAGTCAGCAAAGTTTAAGCATGAAATGCTAGGATACAATGACCATGTAATTCATCATCCAGACCAGGACACTTTTGGGTGCTTAGGGAATGGAAAGAAATAACATGGGAAAGAGAAACTAAAAACTAAATTTTACTTTATTCAATGCCATGCCAAGAAATCTGAGCTCTACACTCAAATTGATGAGAAGACATTAAAGTAATAGATTAAAATGCCTTCAAAATTATGCCAAAGGACAAATTCAATTTGAAAAATACAAGAGGCAAAACAAAGGAATAGTGCATGTAGCTGGGTGGTCTTTAAAAGACAGTGAGTAGTAATAGAAAGGAAGGGCTGATATTAAAAATATTTCTGGATTGAAAACATATTCCTTTCCTTGTCTGAGAGGATGGAGCACAGATAATACACATGATGAGGTGACCTGGACAGAGTAAGAACTCAGGCGCCCTGAGAAAACATACCCAAGATGAGGTAGAGGCGCACCTGAGAAGGTCACAGAGACATTGGTAGATCATGTGGTAGGAGATGACACCATTATCTGAAAGACAGAGCTCAGAAATGGAGCTTATTTTGACATGGGATAGAGGTTGAAGTACTGATTTAGTCTTGGACATGATGGATTTAAACTGTCTGTGGACATTTAAGATGGCAATATCCAGTATGCATTTAGAAGGGAGACTCAACAATTGTTGAGTTTTCTTATAAAATTATAAAAACAATTGAGCTTTCTTATAAAATTAATTATCTGAAAATTATCTTCATGTTGGCTATGCTTGAGGTCATGAGAGTGGAAATGTTTCCAAGAGAGAGAATAAAGGGAGAGTCCCAAGAATATGCTTCTCAGGAATTATGTGAAAACAGAAGACATAGAAAGGAAATAGATTACCTTAATGACCTTGAAGGATTATAGGGTATTTGAGAAAGGGAGATTTTTTCTTTTTCTTTTTCATGGAACAATCAAGTTAGATTGACCCTCGTGGCCACTATCCTTATATCTCATATCCATTTAACATCCACACTTGCATTTTGAATTAGTGTATTCAATCCGCCAGATACTAGTCGAGGAGTAAAATACATTTCTGATTATTTTTTCAGAACTCCTTGAGGTAGGTGTCACTAGCCTTGCATTATAGATGGACACTGAAACTTTAAGAGTGAAGTCATACAATTGGTATAGAAAGAACTGAAATTTGAATAAGATCTTATTTTGTGTAAATAACCATACTTTTGCCTTATATTTTGCCACACAAAATTAATGTAATAAATAAATTCTGTGCTATTTCTTTCATACAATTATAACTTGCTGTCATAAGCTATGTACTCTGTCAAACCAGGATGCAGAGTAAAGACATTGCATGAATGTTAGAGTCATATATGAATATCATTTCTGTCTCTGAATCTAGCTTTGTGACATTCAACATTATTCAGTCTTCCTGTGCCTCAGTTTCTTCTTCTATCTGATGACAAAACAGAAACTACAACTTTGTAATTATGGCTTTAAAATTATATTTAGATTGTTTATAAAATTAAAAAAATTACCTATAATATACTATTATTCAATAAGCTGTGCATTTTCCTAGTCTCTATTATTAACAATTGTTGGTTCTATTATAAATATAATTTTATTCCAGATTTAAGTCTGCATTCTCAAGGATGATCTGAATTAGATTTCTATTTTTTTAGTTTCTTCTCAGGATAGAGACTTATGGAGAAATAGTTTCTCTGTTGAACTGGTTATGCTGGTTTCCAACAATTCATATATGACCCCCAAATCTTTTATTCTTAATGGAGTTCCTGGTCTGGAAAGAGCACATATATGGATCTCCCTCCCACTCTGCACAATGTACATCATCTCCCTCGTGGGAAACCTTGGCCTTGTGTACCTCATTCATCATGAGGAGTCCTTACATCATCCAATGTACTTTTTTCTGGCAATTCTTTCCCTCATTGACCTCTTTACCTGCACCACTGCTCTACCCAATGCCCTCTGCATCTTCTGGTTCAATCTCAAGGAAATTAATTTCAATGCTTGCTTAGCCCAGATGTTCTTTGTCCATGGGTTCACAGGTGTGGAGTCTGGTGTGCTCATGCTTATGGCCCTGGACTGCTATCTGGCCATTTGCTATCCATTACGTTATGCTACCATACTCACTAACCCTATCATTGCCAAAGCTGGGCTTGCCACTTTCCTGAGGGGTGTGTTGCTGATGATTCCTTTTCCATTTTTGGTCAAGCGTTTGCCCTTCTGCCAAAGCAATATTGTCTCCCATACATATTGTGACCACATGTCAGTGGTGAAGTTATCTTGTGCCAGTATCAAGGTCAATGTCATCTATGGTCTGATGGTTGCCCTCCTGATTGGAGTGTTTGACATCTGCTGTGTATCTGTGTCTTACACTATGATCCTCCGGACAGTGGTTAGCCTCTCATCAGCAGACACTCGGCAGAAGGCCTTCAGCACCTGCACTGCCCATATATCTGCCATCATTATCACCTATGTTCCAGCATTCTTTACTTTCTTTACACATCGTTTCGGAGGACACACCATTCCCACTTCTCTTCACATCATTGTGGCTAATCTTTATCTGCTTCTTCCCCCAACTCTGAATCCATTGTTTATGGAGTAAAGACAAAACAGATTCGAGACAATGTCATAAAGCTCTTCCAGGGTGAGAAAGGTGAAAGTATTCAGGACAACTGAAATTAGATAGAAGAAAGATGAATGAAAAACAACAAAGAAGAAACGTATGTATGATATCACACAATCACTCACATGTGATATCATGCCTTTTCCACAATTTATTTATGTTTTTTGCAACTATAGTGGGAAAATGTAGAGAGAATTCTGGATTTATATTCCAGTGCTTTCTCTAATTTTTTCTCCATGACCAGTTTTAACCAAGTCATTGATACTGACTTGCTACAGATTTCCTCTAATATATCCATGTAAGATATTTTCTTAACCTTTTGAGAGTTCTTAAGAGTCTTGCCTATGTAATCTTTCCCATAGATGAGAAATGAAATTGCTTTTCAGGATATTTCCCAGGCTTGGCAGTCTTTGATGCCAAAATTCAGTTTATGAACTATGATGATAATATACAGATAAAAAATGGAAGTCATGGATTTTAAAAGAATACCACTCAGTAAACATCATATTATAAAAAGCGATGCAGACCAATTTACTCAAGAAGTAAAGAATATGTGTAATGTATAGGTTAGCCCTCAAAAAATAACAAATGCAATAGATGAGTCAAAACACCTATGCTGTTTCTGAATATTGATTTATTATTCCTCAGTTATTTACTGATATCAGAGAGTTTTCACTATTGCATAAAACTACTTATTTAGAATACTCACGGACACCGTGTAAATAATGCTCACAACTACCAGATGTGTGAAAACATTTTGGATATAGTAATCTCTTGTAATCTCTCAGTTCAATAATACCTTCTCCCTGGTTCACTGATCATCAGTCATCTATCTTGTTCCCTCCACTTTTACCTCTGGAACATCAAATGCGACACATGTTGAAGTGTTTGTTATACATGGATCCCTGAGAACTTCAAGACTATTTGGGAGAGTCCATGAAGTCCCAACAATTTTCATAGTAATATTAAGGTGTTATTTGCCTTTTTCAGTTTCATGCTTTTACTAATATACCAAGGGATTTTCTAGAGTCCATATGGTGTGTGATTACTATTGTAAAAATAAACTATGTCAACATTTGAAAGATCTGCATAACTCAGTGAGCCAATATTTCCAGTTGACAAATGTTGGATGTTACAGAATGATGCGTATGTGAAGACTAATTTCAATGCAAGATAGACCAATGTATTTTAATGCAACAGATTATCAACAGTTTTAATGCAACAGATTATCATGTGGTTTCAGGTTTTACATTGCAACTAATCTTTAAGAGACTATATGCTGTCAATTTTGGATGTAGTATCAAAGAAGAATGTCCACAATTAACCAAAAAATTATGAAAGACTTCCCCTTCTTCCAACTATATATCTATGTGGGGTCATATTTTCTTCATAAGTATTAAATGAAACAACATAGTTCAACAGCTTGCATGCAGAAGCAGATAGAATCTAGGTGTTTTCTATTAACTCAGATGTTAAAATACTTGCAAAATTTAAAATAATGTTACTTCTGACTATTTTTTGTTTGCTTATAAAAAGTTATTTTTCATAAAAATGTGTATGTATGTAAAATAGACATTATAATTTTAAATTAACTAATACTTTAAAATTTTTATTTTAATTTTGAACACAGTCAATATTTGTAGATATGCACCAGTTAAACAAAAGCTCTTTAAGATTTAAGTAAATTTAATAGAGTAAATTGGATAGTAAGACTAACAATTTTGAGAAACATTGATCTAATATATTGGGAAAAAATTCTGCAATAATATCAACCATTTCCATGAGATCTTTCTTTTACTCCTCTTCTTTAAATTGAGTTATATCTTACAGAGCATACAGTGCACAGAGAGTACAGTGCACAAATTTTAAGTATACCTGTGTTACCAACACCTAGACCCAAGTTCAGAATATCTCCATCCACCGAGAAGCTTTCACATGGCCCCCAAAGATAACCACAATTTTTATCTCAGCACCATAGATTTCCTTGTGTCTTTTTAAAAACTTTATATAACAGAAATTAACAGGATACACTTTTATATCTAGCTTCTCTCATTCAGTAGTAAATTTGTAAGATTCATATATTGCCTTGTATAGCAGCACTTAATTCTTTTTAATTCCTGTGTAGTATTATGATACTTTATATATGTTTAATAACTATAACATAATAAATATACAAATATTATATAATACAAATATTTAATTTTATATGATATATATGTATATATTTATATATAAAGGTCCTATCTACCTACCTACTTATCTATAATATATATACATTTTTTCATCCTGCCATTGATGGGCCTTGTTTTCAATTTGGGGACATTTTTGGCACTATCTTGAACATTTATGTATATATCATTTGGTAGATATAAATACTCATATCTTTGGGGAATATTTCTGGAAGTGTAATTTGTGGGTCATAGAATAGTGTATATTTATCTTTAATAAGTACTGCAAAACAGTTTTCCAAAATTTTTCTGTCAATTTACACCCTCACCAACAATATATGAAAGTTTTAGTTGCTTCACATCATGCTAAAAATTGATATTGTCAGTTCTTTTAATTTTAAATATTCAGTGTATTTAGTGTTGTCTGGTGGTTTTAATTTGCATTTCCCTATTGACTGATACTATGCAACATTTCATGTGACTGTTTGCTATTTATTCTCTTTTGTGAAGTGTCTAAGTCTTCTGTCAATTTTTCTATTTTTTCTAATTTTTTGGAGTTTGTATTTCATTTGTTAAATGCAGTCACTGAAATTATCTTGCTGTGTCTCTCTTCTCTGTTTCTCTCTCTCTTGTTCAGTACAATGTCAAATTTATAGACTTAAAATTCATGTAAAATTTTTAACTGATATACAGTTTTTATACAAATCCTTTCAATCTTCCCCATAATATTCTACATGGTAAATTTTTGTTTCCCAAGCCAAGATTATAAATTATTCTTAACTACCACTTCTAGTCTTTTAAAACTGAATTGAACTGAATTTCTTCTAATTTTATAAAATTGATATTTTTGAAGTTTTTTCATAGAATTGCACTCAGATTTGTCTGAATATTATTTATGATTAGATTTAGATTGTACATTTTTCAAATATGTATTACCTATTTTGTCATTCTCAGTGCATCACACTAAAGGCATATGCTGTTAGTTTATTATGTTAACATTGATATTTGGTTAAGATTGTCTATGCCTTCCAGGAAAACACTAGAAACACACTTGCAGTCCAATTAAATTGAATTTAGTACTTGCTGCAAAACTCTGCAGACCATGTAAAACTCTGAGACATCCCAGTAAAAGGGTTTTAAAAGGTGTTTTATTAATGTCTTAAAAATGCAACTAAGGCACTAACTCACAAATGATATTCTGTAGGGGTTGCGGGGCTGTCCTGCAGTATGGGGTAGGTATCTGAAGTACAGTAATCACACATTTAGTAATCACAGTGTTTATTTATTGATACTATGTACTAATACTTACAGTTTGGATAAAAGGTAACATTATTATCCACATTTTAGTGAAGAATGTCAGAGTTTGACTAATTGTTTTAGTCATACAGACAATAGGAGGCCAAGTTAGGATGACACTTGGTCTGTGTATCCCAGAGCCGAAGTCTTCAACTGGTGCAATATATTTCTTTATCTTAAACAACTACTGGTTGTGAAGGAAAAAAATGAACATAAAAATTTATATCGTTCAAATAATAGTTGGAAAATCTTGATTCAATCATCGACTTTCCTCCAAAATACTCCTAAGAAAAAAATAGAAAATACAGAACTATGAAACATACGAGAATCACATAGGACTTCTAGGAATTATGGATAACAGCATTCATTGCAGTAGGAATTAACATAAAATATAACATATAACATATAATATAATATAAATAACATATAATTCCTGCTTGATTAATAACAAGATGGTATTTATATAAAGTTCAAAAGCAGGAAAAACTAATTGATGTTGATAGAATTCAAGTGAGTGGTTACTGACTGGGAAGGGGTATGAGTGGAGCAATTCAGCTGGGGAACACATTTCTGTCCTGGTTTGTGTTCTTTTCATGATAAATAATTCATCAAGCTGTGTAGTCATGACTTGTATTTTCTTCTGTGTGTTTGTTATACCTCAATTAAAATATTAATTAAAACAAAGTAGCAATGTTTGATTTTTAAGGTAATATAATATTTGTGGCTCAAAAATTTTAGCTGATTGCAGTAATGAGGCAGGCAATGAACTAATTGTGGCATAAATTTACAGTGAAAACTTATTCTTTTATTTGTTCATCTATTTTTATTGAATTATAGTTGATTTTCAATGTTATGCTAGTTTCAGGTGTACAGCAAAGTGATTCAATTATTCATATTACAGATATATTTTTTCAGACTCTTTTCCAACATAAGCTATTACAAGATATTGAATATAGTTCTCTGTGCTATATAGTAGGTCCTTGTGTGTGAAAACTTACTCTATTAATCAAAAATATAATACATTGAAAAGGTGCTTGGCATTACAGAATGTGCTGACTTTACATCTCTGAATATTTTACAGTTTCTATCAAGGAAAGGTTCAAATCTAGAGGTGAAGGGAGTCATGTAAATATGCTTATCATACAGTTTTTAAAGGTCATTTTAGAGACATATCTTAGTTTTTTTCATCAATGCAGATGAAGGCTTTATTTCTATTTAATCCAAGTAAGATATATAATTCATCCTTACTATCACAAGCAATATGGATGAATTTTCAAGAAGAATGAAGATCTATTGACCCCTAGCTTGTTGCTACTGAATGAATTCAAACCTTTAACAAGAGTTCAAATAAAATGAATACTATTAATGACAAACTTGCCTGAAGAGAATAGCTGTGTTTTATTTTATTCTTGAATTAGAAAATGAAATACATCGTAACAGACATACACTACTTAAAGCTTCAGGAATTGATTTTATTGAGTTATATTTTAAATCCTCCTCTTGACTTCTATTGAGACATCCAGTGTAAGAAATATATATATATATATATATATATATATTTTTTTTTTTTGTATCCACTACCCTAAGATCCATAGCATGTTAAAACACAGTAAATTGCTTATATCAGCCTATGGTTTTGACTTACAGATACAGGCCCTAGCTCATTGTAGTTCCTCTCTCTGAAGTTATACATGATTCTACAGCTTTATACGAATCAGATGAGACCTAGAAGTAGACTTGAAACTTCCCCAGATGGTCATGTGAGATTCAGTGGATCTCTTAAATATACTCTTGTACGTCTCAGAATTCTTCCACAGTACTTGTATCCTCTGGAGAAGCTACATGTCTAAAAACCTCACAGTGAGCTAGGTACTATGTTAATTGTGATATAAATTATAAATTAATGACTGCAATATTTAAAGTGAAGAAAATCGATTAGCTCAATTAAAAGTATTCATTTAGAACTTATAGTACCTACCTGGCATTATGCTAAAATACTATTGGTAGAGACATGAATAAGTTATTAACATTTTCATGGGATATTTGGTCCGGAGGGGCAGACAGATGGATAACAGGCACATACACTAAGAGATGAACTGCTGTATTGTGAGAATTAGGAAGGTTCTCTGATGATGCAAGTGAGAGATCTTCTGGCTTTTATTAGGTCAAGCCTATATCTATCATTTAATTAGTTGATTAACAAAAACCATAAATTATCACTTGATTAACAACATATTATACTAGCTGTACTCATAATTCCTTCTAGTATTGATAACTTTGAATACATTTTAAAAAGTCCAGATAGTTGTAATATTAATGAAGGGTTAACTGAAGGAAATCCAATCCTTGCATGCATCTGTGTATTTGCAATTTTACAACTATAAATTAGGAAGAATGATAGAGATCTTTAGACCAGGACCACAAAAATGTCAATGTTGTATCCTTACAAAGCTGTTTTTACTGAATCTTCATTTCTTACTATTTCCTTGGTCTTATGAGGTACACAAAAGAAACAACTAGAAACATCAATTATTTTCATTATGGAAGATGCTGTTGGGAATGCCATAAATTACAACGATGTGTTATATTGATTAGGACTTTTGTAAAATAACACTTCTCCCAGCTCAGTTTCAGGGGCCTTTTCAGAACAACTAGTTTTGAGTCAGCTTTTTATAAAATTTATAATTTTTGAATTCTTCTTTTTTCATCACCAAAGTGGTTGAAGGAAAACTTGAATCCCAGTTGTGGCAATTTCAAGAAGCATGGTATGAATTTCTGTTTCTGAGTTTTGTAATTAGATGATATTTTCTTGTTCATATTTAGCTTGGCCCTATTTCCACGAATTTCTATTTTTTTTTTCCTATTTTACCACCTGCATTTCTGCAATCTATGTCAATTGAGTGGTTAAGTGAATGACAGGGTAAATAAATAAACAATAGATAGTAAATTAAGAAATATTTGTGTTGGCTCTAAGATGACTTAGAGAAGTTTGACTGAAGAGAGAGGATGACTTTAAGTAGATGAAGCCTGCTTGAAAAACGCGAGCAGTCTGGGATGGAAGAATAAAAGGCTTAAAAATGACCAAAAATTATCTTGAACATGACATAGTCTTTTGGTTATAATCCTTGAAAAACGTTTTAAGAATTGTGTAACTATGATATTGGCAATATGAAAAAAGCCCTGGCACATTTCATTTGTAATGCTGGCTATATATTTTTATACACATTGAAAATTATGAGAGTGTATCCCCACACCAATATACATTACATTGAATGTTTTGTTTGTTTTGTTCGTTGTTGCCAGTAATATTCCTCCTCTTTCTGGAAACTGCCCTTTCATCCTTTCCCAATTTATCAAAATGGAACCTTAGGGAGTCACCTTACAAAGTACACAAGCCCCAAAGTAGCTTAATAATCCTAGAAGCCCTGAGTTCAAAATAAGAAAATATGAAGATGCTCTAATCATATTTAACTTTTAAGGTTTTACAAAGATTAAAGACATCTCTTTCTGTTAATATTCAAGTTTTCTCCTAGACATTTCAAATTGCAATGTTTTGATGGTCCCTTAAAAATGTACTATTCTCATGACTTTTAACTATTGTTTTGCTGATATCCAAGGACATTATTTCTGCCCTTTATTGAGTGATGCATGGAAGATAAGGCTCTTGGATAATGGTTAATTATTCCAGAAAGGATTTCCCAAACCAAACCCAGAAAATGAGAATGCTTGCTGAGCATTTGTAACAGAGGAAAAAATTATTCCAATTGATTCAGAAATGTTTTGAACTAATAAATATGATTGATTTTCATAATCAGTAGTTTCTTTCTTGTAAACTAAAAAGTAGATAAGTAAAAAGAATGCAAGGAGACATATGAAAGATAAGTGAAACAAAAAGAGAGGTCTGAGGAAATCCAGGTAGCATATGTCACTTACTTTTCCCTTGCATCCCATGACACAATAAACATCATAATGTTACTCTTCTTGATGAGGATTCTTGCTTGAAACCAATGATTTCAAATATGCCTGTTACCTGCTTTGCTTTTTTCTTTTTAAGTTTCAGTTGTTGCCACGGACTCATTACAATAACTGAAAAGATGTGCAGTGCCCCCTTTCCTTAATTCTTCTCCCATTAAGCACTCGTTGGATATTGCACTGGGTAGCTATCTGGAGAAATTAGAGAAGTGAGCATCCTCTATGCATTGTTGTCCTTGATATTTAGCTTAAGAACCTTATAGAAGCCCTGTCTGAGCTCCTTGTTCTTGAGGGCATAGACCATGGGGTTGAGAGCGGGAGGAATGACATTATGCAGTACATTGAGTAGAACTGGGATGAGGGGAATAGTCATTCTTACAGTATGCGTGATGGAAAGGACAATGATGACTGTGTAGAAGAAAAGGATTAGGATGAGGTGGGAAGTGCAGGTACTTAGAGCTTTTGATGCAGCTTCTGCTGAGTTCAGCTTCAGCACAGAGTGAAGTATCAAAGCATATGATTAAACGATGACACCCAAGTCACTTCCCATGAGTGTCCAGGCCAGAACTAGCTGGTAGATGCTGTTAATTGTCCGATCATCGCAGGATAGGCTAGTGACTCCAAGATTAGAGCACAGACAGTGCTCAATTTGGTTGTGGGAGCAGTAGTGTCTCTGAGCAGCCAGCACAGGCACCAGGGTGGTAGAAAAGCTGTTTCTGAGCACCATGAACACAGTTGATTTGACCACAAAAGATTCAGTGATTATTGATGGATAATGTAGTGGTCGACAAATGGCTACATATCTATCTATAGCCATGCAGACAAAGATGCCTGACTCCATGCCCACAAAACAATGTATGACATACATCTGCACAAAGCACTCAGGGAGACTGATGGCCTTAGCACTGAACCATAAGATGGCTAGTATCTTGGGCATGATGGTTGTAGTGAGGCCCATGTCTACCACAGCCAGGATGCCTAGGAAATGGTACATAGGCTGATGCAGTGTTGCCTCCTGATAGATGATGATCAGGATAAGGATGTTGGCGCTGAGAGCTAAAAGGTAGAGCAGAGCCAGGGGCAGGGAGAGCCAGTGTTGCCAGCTGTGAATGCCTGGGAACCCCATCAAGATAAACTCAGAGACTTGAAACTTTGAGCTGTTGGAGTTTCTGAGACCCTGGAGCATCCTTCACTAAGAGGAAAAATATTCAAGGTTACTATTCTTAATAAACTCACTGACAGTGGTGGAAAAGGAGTATCCAGATTAATGATATTGAAAGTAGGGGAAACCATCATCTTTATTACTCTCATCGCAGCACTAACATTTGTTGGACATTTCTAATGAAATAGGAACTGTGATAACACTTCTGTTTGGTAACTCAGTTAATCATCTCAAGAACTCCATAAGGTGGTCATATTAAAGGAGAAGGACATGAGAGAAAATTAAGGCCTTGATCATTATCTTCCATCTTGTAAGTCATGGAACTGGACAAGAAGAGAGCTATTTGATATCACAGCCTGGTTCTTAAGTTTGAGTTTGCTAATGGGTTGTTTTCTTTAGAGACCAAGTGTATAGACTCAGAGTAGTGGTTTTTATGCATGCAGTCATTTTAGGTAACAGATTATAGAATATATTTTTCTATATATATATAAAGTCCTATTCAAGGACTTTAGAATTCATGAAGTACACCGAAATATCATTTAATTTGTATTAAAATATCTGAGGTCAGATAGTATATCTATTTTATAGTCCGGAAATTGATGTGTGAAATGGTAGTGTTTGTGTAAAGCCAAGAAATAAATTTAATCTTGACTTCTAAAATGATTAAGCTGTCATAGTAACCTAGAGGGATACTGTATAAAACAAAAGCTGTGGTGTCTATGGGTTTGCATTTTAACACCCAAACCTGACCAGGAAAATGTTCTTGAACATGATGTATTGGGTACTGATAATGAGATTACTTCATCAACTTAGCAATGAAATAGCTTCAACCTTACAAAAAAGTGCAATTAGAAATATTGCTTCTAACTGTCCAAAGAAGGAACAAAGATACATACCAATGCCTAAATCATTGTCAATATACATATCTCCCAAAGAAACCAAGCATGTTAGATTTTCCATTTATGCCACCAGTTTATCCTGAGAACTTGACACTTAATAGGCACTCAGTATATATATATATTTAAATGAGTAAACATTGAAGGAGGATTAAGCAGTTTACATGTCCATGATTTTTGTATTATTCATGAGGAGCTTAGAGCTACTGACAGTTAAGTATGTTAAAAATGTAAAGGAATGATGGTGGGAGTGGGGGCAGAAATAATCATTCCAAAAAATAAAGAGAAGAAATAAAGAATATTTTACTAAAGTCAAAATCGAGTAAATAAAATCACGAGTATCCGAAAACACGAAAAAGACAATTCATACATATCTGTAAACACAATAATTATATTGTTGATTAAAATAGGAATTCTCAGAATAAATTTTTAAAAACTATTTAGTATCTATTTTAAAAACACTTAAAATACAAAATTTGAAAAAAAATGAATAGAATAAATCAGGTATTCCTACTGAGGCAAAAAAATTTAATAATATCAATATCAAATACTTATAAAGCATCAATTCAATTAGAAAAGATAATTATACAATGATGAAAGGAACCATTAATAGGATAATAAAATATCTGTGACTTACCTGAACCTTAACACAAAATTTTACCCTGAAAGAAATTCAAGTAGAGAATTACAAATTCAAAGTTGTGGTAAAAATGTTTAAAATATATTTCTTGAAATATATTTCTTGAACATATAAACAAAAATTATATAGTAATTATATATATTATATATAGTATAATTATAAAAATAATATAATAATTATATAGATTTGACAGCACTATTAACAATTTTGTACCAAATAATTTATATTTAAACCCATATGCAAAAAATAAGATTACATTTTAAGCATAGAAGTATGTATATCAGGCAAGTTCTAATCAGAAGTGAGAAGAAAAAATAAATATAATAGATACCATAAAGCAAAATAAAAAACAACATTAATAACCATAAAAGAAAAAAAGAAATGCATATATTTGGATTTAGCAATAATTCAAAATGATGACTGGATCAAATATAAAATAATAACAAAAATCACAAAAGGTAAAGAATGGAAAACAACAAGAAACTTAAAAGTTTAGGGATATGGTTAAGTGATGTTTAATAAATCTATAACATTAAATGCATATATTGCAAACAAAAACATGTTTATGGATTAGTCTACTAATCACTTAATGCAAGAATTATAATAACTAATTTCAGGTTGAACGAAGAAAACAGAATAAAAAATAAGACAATAATGTAATGGAAAACATATTAGGAATTCTCTGAAAATGAAACTTTATTTAAAGGGAGTCTTAAAATAGACAAAACCTAAGAAAGTATTCAACGGAAAACAGAAATAAAAAAATTGAGACTTGGCATGTAAAAAAGTTATTTAAAAATACTGAAGAGTATAATGAGTTATTTTAGGATTCAAAATTGAACATTTAGAGACGATATAGTATTTTAAAGTGTGTACAAAACAGACTAATAAATTTAAACAGAAGTTGGGAATATACACACTACGAGAAAAGTTTGCCAGAGAATTTAAGATATAACTTTCAAATTATACCTTAAAGTGTAATCTACTTCTTGAGAGCTGTAATTACTCTCCTGTGTATGTTATTTAAGAAATCACAAAAAAGAGGAAAACTTTCCATCTACCAAACTAAGATAATTTCAAACTGAAAATGTATTTCAAAAATAAATATTTCAGGACTGTTTTGATTTTAAATTTAAAATATTAGCAAATCTAATTATCAAGCTTATAAAAATCAATATATCATGCACGACCATGTATGATTTAGCATTAGAAAAATATTTGTTGTAATCAACTACATTTAAAAAATAAGGTAAAATGCAAATATGGGGCTAGGAGGTATATGGGATATCTTGGAGCCTTTCACTCATTTTTCATGTGTATAGTAAAACAGACATAACATAAAATTTATTATCTTAACAATTTTTAAGAGTACAGTTCAATGACATTAGATACACTCACATTGTACAACTATCACCACCATCCATCCCCATTACTCTTTTTATCTTGTAAAGCTGTAACTGTATACTGTTAAACAGGAATTCTCCATTCTTTCCTCCCTCAATCCCCTGGCAATCACCATAACACTCTGTCTTTACAGTTTTGATCACTCTAATCTCATATGAATGGAATCATAAAGTATTTGTTTTTTTGTGACCAGCTCATTTCACTTAGTGTAATGTCCTCAAGTTTCATCCTTGCTGTAGCACATTGCAGAATTCCCTCCCTTTTTAAGGCCAAATAATATTCCTGTGTGTATGTGTATGTGTGTGTGCATGCCACATTTTTCTTATCCAGTCATTGACGGATGGACACTTGGGTTGCTTCCATGTTTTATTTACTGCAAATAATGTTGCTATAAACATGGGTGTAGAAATATGTCTTCCAGACTGTTTTCAGTCCTTTCTGGTATACACTCAGAAGTGGAATTGCTGCATTACATGGTAATTCTATTTTTAACTTGTTGAGGAATTGCCTTCTGTTCAATTTTGCTGTGATTCTAAGTTGCTCTAAAATATAGAGTGTATTAAAGTATTTTTAAAAATAAAAAGAATATAGTTAAGATAAATCAAAGAAGCATTTGATTTTATCTATTTATAGTTAAAAATAAATTTAAACCAGGCAAAAAGGAAACTTTTGTAATACGTATTATAAAATAAAATTCAAAAATTACTTATTTAATGACCAAGACAGGGGTGACCACCATCTCAATTTCTGTTCAATGTAATGGAGATTCAAAAGTTAATGGATTAGTAAGGAAATAAAAAAATAAGACTCACAGGTTAGCTAATGTAATGACCTAGATGGAAATATCAGAAAACTTTAAGACAGACATTTTATAACATGAAATTTCTTGGAAGAAAACTGTGCTGTATTCTTTCAGGATTGTGTTTATTTATCCACTGATTTGTGCTAAATATTATTACATATTATCGGGTGTTTAAGAAAATGTATCTTCTCAATTACTGTAAGTTTCCCATTGAAACCACACACTTGAATGTGTTATTCTTAGAGTTCAGCAAAAACTCAGATATTTTGGATGAAAACAGCTCTCTGTGGCCCCATGAACTTGAAAAACTACCTTAGCCTCTAGGATTCTCTGTTCTATAAAATAAGATGATTTGTTTCTAGCTCCTGGGGTTGGATTACGAATTCAGTTCTATTAAAATGCTTAGTTAAAATCCTTGCAAGATAGGAGGAGAATTAATATTTATTTGGTCAGTTTGAATAAGGTTCTAGATGTCTGTTTCCTCAGTCAGGACAGTAGCCACTCAGGCCTGATACCGTGAGATTGCTTTGGAGTCAGAAAGCTAAGAAAAATACGTGCACAAACATCTATAGAAACTAAGTGAGGCTGGAAAATGATGACTTCTGACATAGCCAGCTGAAACTAGGACTTGGAAGATTTTGTGGAGAATTATAAATATACAAAGTATCTAATAAAATTAACAAAACAATGAATATGATTCTAAAGAATACTGGTACTAATATACTTTACTTTTAATATATTATTAGAGCATAGTAATTATGGAAAATTCTAATATTGTGACATATCAAAGTCAGTACATTTTCCAATATTTAGGTTAATTTCACACAAAGTGCACTTCATGATTTCTGTGGAGACATTGGGAAATTATTATGCCGTCCATCTCTTCTACCAGGCAACCCCAAATCTCTGCAGAAGATTAAAAGATTAGCTCTGGCCCCAATTATGTACTTACTGTGGGTGTACTGTACTCAATTCGTCTTAAGTAGGAGGTACTGTACTCAACTTGTCTTGAGTATAGTTGAATTTCAGTATACTCAGAGCTAGCTTACAGCTGTTGCAGATGAATTCTAAGATCTCATGATCAGTGAAGATAATCTCAGGGGCCTGCTGTGGTGGGAAAAAAGCCAGTTCCCTAAAGTTTTAAAACCCATGTCAGCCTGACATAATCAAACCCAGGAGGATGTTGTAGTTAGGGACAAGTATTAACATCTTGTCATTTAGCTAACATTCTAATTTGAGTTCCATAGAACTAACTTACTTTTATTAAAACAGGCATAAATGTGCTTAAAGTCTATGTTTTAGAATAGTTTTCTTTTTAAAGAATGCTTTTTGCTTTTTTTTTTGAAGGAAAAGCAGAATATAAAATCTCTTTCTCCTTATATGTATATTTTAAAGTTTTGTATATACAGAAATTGCAGAGGGATTTCCTCTCAATTTGTGTCTCTAGGAGTTGTCCAATTTTGAAAAAGGAAGGGCCTCCAAAAATAATTGGTTTGGTAGCTCTAGATATCAAATAATATTAAAGTGAATTATAAACCACCTGAAAATAGACTTGGAATTCTTGCATCATGTTGTGCTTGGCCTGGGTCGTCTGAACTCTGTCACTCAAAGCGAGGGAAGACTATAAACTTGGCTCTCTGATAGGCCGCCGAGTAGCTGATTCTCTCTGCGTAACCCTAGGAAGAGTTTTTAGGGTGAGTTCACTCATTCAGCTCAGTCCTACCCTTAACGCACTTACACAGACATACACAATTCAGAGAAGCACACTTTTTTATATATGTCTTTTTTATACGGTTCTATATCTATTACAGTAAAAACAATTTAAAAAAGGAAAAGGAAAAAAAAACTGACTTAATAAAAGATATATACAGAAAAGCCCACCTTGTATCATATTCAACAGGGAGTGTCAGACCCGATCCTATTCACATCAAGAACAAGTCAAAGATACCCAATGTCAGCCCACTACACTGTTGATTGTGAAAAGTGGGGAAAACGTGAAATTTTAATGCTTCTACAGTCAAAAAAATGTATTTCAAGAGAGCAGGAATAAATGAATTATATTAAATATTTCTGAAAGGTGATGCTGGATGAGAATGGAGAGTAACCTATTCAATTTAAGGTGGAAGGCAATGATGAAGTTACTAAAAGTAATTCCAGTTGATGGTGTGAATGAAAAAACTGCAAACCTATCAGTAAACAAAGAAAGCTGAAACCATCAAGTCCTCAGGCGCTGCCGCCACCCCCCAGTGAAGACAAGCCTGCAGCCCGGCCTCTGAAACTGCTCACAATGGTGCACTCTGAGAGGACTCAGAATAATAAAAGACAAGATACTGGCCCTAGATAGCTGGGTGCTTGTCAAAGGAATGAATTCAATGAGCCCAAATGTTTGCTTCCTCCCATACATAGAAAAGCACTAAATTCTTTAACTTGAGATGCCCGGTTTTCCTTAGACAACAAGTAATCTTTTATTGTTCCAACTACCTGGTCTTTGTTGTAAAGCTCTTACATGTCCTAGCTCCTCCCCTACCTCTTTGGAGCAGTCCCTCAGAGCCATCTGAGAGGCTGTCATCCCAGGCTCGAAGGGGTTCAAGTCCTCAGATATGTCCACCAAATAAAACATAACTCTCGACTTTTAGGCTGATAACATTGATAACATTGATCTTGATATTTCCACAGGACAACTTGGCTACAGACATGTGGTCGCAGTAGGTATGGTGTATTATATTGCCTCTACAATAAGGTAGTCGCTTGATAATGAAAGTCAAGGGAATGACAAGCAACACACCTCTCAAGAAAGTGGCAAGCCCAGCCTTTGCAATGACAAGATTGGTGAGGATAGTTGAGTAGCGCAGAGGGTAGCAGATAGCCACATAGCGGTCCAAGTCCATAAGCATGAGTACTCCAGATTCCATGCCTGTGAAGGTATAGATGAAGAACATCTGGACCAGGCATTCTTCAAAGCTGATTTCCTTAAGATGGAACCAAAAGATGCAGAGAGCTTTAGGGATTGTACTAGAGCACATGACAAGGTCAGTGAGAGAAAGCATGGCCAAGAAGTAGTACATGGACCTGTGCAAGGAATCCTCATAGCGAATGAGGTAGAGGAGTCCACAGTTCCCTACCACAGCCACAACATACATGGAGCAGAATGGGAGGGAAATCCACATGTGCATGTCCTCCAGCCCTGGGATCCCATTAGGAATGAATGAAGCTGGTGTCAGTTCTGTTTGGTTCAGCATCATTATGACCAGGCTGGTATAATCATTGAGCAACTTACAGGACTTTTGTGTTTTTGTTTTCTGATTCTCCAGTGTGGGGGGCCACTCATGACCTGAGGACTGCCGAGCACAGAGGTTGGGCCTAAACTCCCACAGTGCAGGGCGTCAGGCTCTGAGGTTGATCTCTCAAGGATAATCTCTGTCCCGCCACCCCTTTGAGGAATGTGCCAGGTGCATTAAGGCCTGAAGGAACATCCTGAGCTATTAAGTCACTAAGGACCTTTGGAAGGAGAGATACAATCGGCACGCAAGTTAGTGATCTTAGCCTGAAGAACAATCACCTGAGATAATAGTACACAGTCACGATGTTAGCTTAGAGGAACAATACCCTAGTTTATGATCTTGGTTTCAGGAACAGTTAATCTTAGTTTATTGAGAACTGTAAACAATAATGATGTCTGTAACAATATACAAGTTAATGATTTTAGTACACGTTGTTAATGTACCCTAAAACAATACCTTTGCCTACATGCAGGAATGTATGAGCTAATGGGTTAAAATCATATAAATTTACTGCTGGAAATAAACTCGTGGTCCACTCTTGACCTAGCGTCTTGCGGGCTAAAGTGAGACCCTCTCAACCCCACCTTTTAGTCTTGTCTTTCTTTCTCAGTCCTGCAGCACAGGTTTTCTGGACCTGATCGATTGTCGGCAGGCTCCAACACTCCAGGACTAGAGAAAAAAAAAAAAAGAAAAATTTTAGTTGTGCTCTCTCTCCTACTCTCTGTTTTTCTCTCTCTCTGTCAAATAGGCACTTTAATATTAAATAACCAAACATATTTGACAGGATACTTACTTAAATAGTTAAAACTGAGTATGTATTTTTTCTTAGTTCATTAATGTATGAATTCATTCAAAAAACTCATATTTAGCACTTACTATGTCCCAAGTTCTATAATGTATGTTGTTTCCTCATCATTTTGAAACAAAATGACATACATTAAACTCTCATAATTTTATAATAGAAGGTAATTATATTGTGATCTTCTTAATGAGATTTTTGTTTGAATGTTTTATTTAAATGTTAATTGCTATACACATCTCCCTTTGAGTGTTTTCTTAAGACAAAGTTTATAGATCACCTCTCCAATGAACAAACAAGATAAGGATATTTTATAGTTGTTATTACCTTTAATGGGTCATATTTCTGCTATACTAAATACTGTTCTATGAATTTTACAAATACTAACTCATTAATCCTCACTACAAGCTCCAGAAGTATTTTTCATTAACCTGCACTTTATAATTGAGTAAATGGAGGCACTGTGTAGAGGAGGCTTCTTTATGCCTGGGTTGCTGTGCATTCAATACCAAAACTGAGCCTTTTCTGTCCACTTCTTTGTAATTTATTTTTTCTAAATTTTGACAGAGAACTGTGTGTTAGAAAGAAATAGTACCATTGGATAATGATGCAAACAAAAAACATCCAGCTCCATCATTTTGACTGTTGAAGTTCACCTTCCACATTTCAGCTCTCCACTAACAATGATTAACCTTTGAATTTCTAACTAATTTGTCTGCTTGCTTTTTCTTCCTTTTCCCTTTAAAGTTGTTTCTGAATGACTGATTAGTGTTTAATTTATGTTATCTTACTGCTTGCTAAGTCACATGATATGACAATTATATTTTCTTCCTCATTTAATATTTTTCCTTTTGATGATAATTTCCTTAGTATTGATGTAGATATGTCAAAAAATTTTAACTAATTTTTAGAGTTGAAAAACATTTTTACTGTTATTTCTTGACAGTTAAACACAATCTATTAATGCTAGTCCTTCCCACACCATCTGTCAGTTTCTGGGAAGTCTCTGAAACACAACTGTTTTCTAGGTTTGATACATAATTCTCATCCAGAAATTCCTCTTTGTCTACCGTTTGTGTTGCAACACTATTTGTGGATCTAATATTTCTTCTTTCTATATTTCTGACTGCATGGAAAATATGTTTTTGAGAGTATCAATGTCTGAATATGGTTTATTCTTTTTATCATTTTGCAGGATCAAAAATTCTAGGTTAACTCTTACTTTCCCTCAGAACTTTTAAGGCATTTCTGTATTATCTCCTAGATTCCAGTGTTGATATTAAGAGGACCATTCTGATTCTTGATCCTTTGTATATGAGCTATTTTCCCTTTGCATTTCTTCGTTGTATGTTTTTTGGCTCTGAACTATTTAAGAATATTTAAGAATTTTTCTGCTTTGCAATTTAATGGTCATACTAAATGTGTATGTGTGCCTGTGTATGTCATTGTGAATACAGTAAGCTTTTTGAGACTGGAAATCTATAATCTTTGCTTTTGGGACATTTTAAAATCAACTTTTGATAATTTCTTTCTAAGGTTTTTCTTGTTATTTTTCTACAACTCCTTTTACTCAGATATTGGTTCTTCCGAATGTATTCTCTTTTTTTGCCCCTTAAAAATTTTTTCAAGCAAAGAATGCTGAAGTGATCCTAAAATCTTGTAGCAAAACTTGAGGGAGAAGTAGTATTTCCTTTGAGAGTTTAAAAAACCTTCAAAAATAGCTATATTGATGATCTTAATGTACTAAGAAAAACAGGGGCAAATCACCTACGGCAGTATTTTCTGAGTTTAACTACAGAGCTACAAACTCGAGAATATTTTCAAATCATGGTATTTAGTAATCAAAGAGTGCAGTTTTGTTAGGTATTTGTCAACTAAATGATGGGTAAATCAACTTAAAACATATTTGAGACTCAAAAAGTATTTTTAATTTTAAGACCTAAAGAAAATAAATAATATACTTTAATTTATTAAGAAGCAGGAAAAAACCTTCTTTTTTAAGTTGCATCTATTTAACTGATCCTCTTTCTAGAAAAGTTCTTCAATTATATCTTTCAAATATCTAGTATTTTTTGTTTTCTAGTATTATAAATTTTGAAGATTTTATTTTCTCTCATTTATTGTGAATATACTATACATTTATAAATGCATTTATATACATAATATTTTGTTTCCTGAATATTATTTTCTTAACTTCTAAATTTTAACAATTTATTTTTATAGCTTGCTTTACTTTTTATCTTTTATTTTGGAAATGTCTGTCAACCATCTGGTAACTTTTGTCTATTAATTCACAATTAATAAAGAGTCTTTAGAAAGGAAACTTGAATCTGCTGGTGATTAGCGAGTCTCATTGACTACTGATAGCATTTACTTTGAGGGCTCTTGGAGTAGCCTCTTTGTTTCACTGTAGATGTCCTTAGTTATCAGTTTTATAAGTGTTTTCTGGGGGACTTCCAATTTTTCCAGAAAAGGATCTACCAGTTTACAAACCAGAGGAAATTATGGCTGATTGCTAGTGTTCTTGGAGGTGAGAAATGTGGGGCTCTCACACTTAAATATGAGTATTTGATTCAACCCTTACATATTTAACAATACTTTATCCATGGCCTTGGTTACACTTGATATATACACATTCATAGGACTTGCTAAAGTTTCTTCCAACTATAAAATTCTGGTCATCATACAAGGACAAATCATATTGCTTAGAATAGTGGATAAATTAGAGAAAGCAAACTGATTCTTATTCAATTTTCTACCTGCATATCTGTTTTTATCTCTGTGTATTTGCACTAAAGGATAACAAGTTGAAATTATTTTTACAGACATTATTAAAAGCAACAAAACTTTAACAATTCACATATATATGTACATATGCATATACATGTATAAAAACATGCATACACCATATATATATGTTACTGTGGAAAAATTAGACTTTGAAATTATTTTCAATAAATATTTGGCCAGTATATATCAAATTGTCACAAGTTGTTGAAAAATAAGATCATTACTCATTTATCCCTCTCAATACATTTAAACAATCAACTCAGTTCTATGTATCCAGGCAATAGAAGCAAATAGAGAAAAAAGGAAAAGCATAGATGCCCATAAATTGAGAATAAGAAATACTCTGAAATTACTTGTGCTCTATTCTTGAGAATGTAATTCTTAAATATGAGATAAATATCCCGTTTATGTCCTTTGTGTTTCCGTTTTATAATTCTAGTCTCGATTAATGAAACTGGCTTTATTGTTACATGAGAAGTTAAGGTTCTATTTTCAATAAATTTGCAAAACTCTTAAAGATTCAAGCTTGCACTAAATAATAAAGTATTAACCACAAATTAAATTAGACTTTTTCCAAATTATATTTAAATTAATTTTGATACTTAAATTTTCTGCAAAAAAAAAATTGATTCATTTTATGCTGTGAGTGGGCAGGTATATCAATATACATGAATTGATAAATGGTAACATCAATACACGAATATCATCACATATCAATTACAATTTTAAATAGTCTGCCATCTATTCTCATTCCCAAGCTCCACAAATACGAAGTTTGCTTCCTTACTATGCTGTCCTCAACTTTATAACTCTTATTCTCAACATGACAATGGGTTTTTCCTAGTAGGTGTTGCTCTCTAAAATGAAATACAGTCACAAATAGGTACCTCTAGAGCTGAAGCAAGTAAATTAGATTCTCATTCTGAGAAGAACGGGAGGACAGGTAAGAAACAAGAGTACTGTGACCAGGATGAAGAACTGTTCTCCAGCTGGCTGGCCCCCATTTCTTCTTGTCATGGGGGTGACTTCTACTCCAACAGAACCAAAGATTTCTACTTGCTTAGGAAAATAACTAGATATTCATAGTCATAATGGAAAGTTACACTGAACTACAATCTGAGAAGTGGTGAAATACACATTTTTAGGAAAACTAAATTTTTTACATTTCTGCCTTCCAATGGGTAGGTGGAGTCAAACCTCAAGTTGTGAGAATCTAATACTCTGCATATACATCCAAAACTCTCCACAGTTTTTACTGCTTACAGAATAAAAACAATTCCTGTGTGTACTCCACTTTGTATGTCCTTTAATACCTGGGTTTCTGGTGAGGAAAACAGTAAGCTGAATGCAATCCGCTCCAAGTGTTCAGGATTTTGGTCAAAAAAAATCACAATTCTACAATACATGTACATGCACAGTCCTCAACTTCTTAATCCTTTGTGATCTGTACTATGGAATTGAACATTTAAAGACACAAATATGTGTTATATATCTCAAGGGGATGTTTCAGAATATTAGATACACAGATGCTCTTGTGGGAATTAAGCTCACCCCTCTGGAAGGTGAAAACCAGTGGAAGCTTTCTGTTCTTACTACCTATATGATGCCACATAAATAAGTGAATAATTCCTTATGTGTGCATCTATATGTTTGTGTGTGAGAGAGCATGCATAAATGGAAGAGGGATGAGAATAAATACAAACTTTTTAAATGAGAAAGAATGACTTTGCAGAGTATTGTTTCTAAGAAAGGCCTTGTGGGACACAAATTGAAAACACTTAAGTAGAGTGTTTCACTCATTCACACATCCATATATTTTCTTCTTTCATTTGTTTATTTTTCATCATTCTAAATAACGTCACTGAAGACTTACTACTCCCCAAATCATGCTGGGAACTATGCAAAATCAGGTAACATGGGTCCTGGGTTTCGAAAAGTTTACTTTCAGCTGAAGTGGATAATTAATATTATGGCATTTTAGAAAGACAGCAAAAGTTCAAGTTTGTTATGCATGCACAGTAAGTTAAGGATAATTAGATGCCTAAAGCTTGATATAATAATGATGATGGTGAGACTAACAATAATAAAACACAATAATGGTTCTAACTTTATATTCCTTCAAATAATAAAAGCTATGCCTATTTCGACTAATTTAAAAAACAAGTTTGTATAGAGATAGCATTCTTAAATTGTATAATATAGAAGTAACTTATGATACATTTCATATATCTATATCTATATATATGTTTTGACAAAACCCTTAATCATATTAACATAAACTTGGCTATTTTCAATTAACTTTATATAATCAGCTCATTCTAACAAGGATTATTCAGTATTATTGTGATTGAATAAAAGTTCATCATATGTATTTAACAATTTGTTCACCATTTTCCTGTTTTTATGTGAAGTTTATTTTAAAGGGAATGAAACAATAAATATGCATGTAAAGAATATTTTAGCCTAATTTTTGAACATCATTGTCTTTTTAAAAAAATTGAAGTTAAATTCACGTGACATAAAATTAACCATTTTAACCATTTAAAAATGCACAATTGAGTAGCTTTTTGTACATTCACAATGCAGTGCAAACATTATTCCTATATAATTCCAGAACCTTTCCACTACCTCAAAAAGAAATCCCCTAAACATTAAACAGTCGTTTGTGATTGCCCCATTCCTCAGCCCCCTGCAATCACTAATTTGCTTTATATTTCTATGAATTTACCTATTCTAGAGATTTCATATAAATGGAATTATATAATATATACACTTTGTGTCTGGGTTTTTTCCTTAGCATAATGTTTTCAAAATACATATATGTTGCAGCATGTACCAGTACTTCATTCCTTTTCATGACTGACTAATAAGCCATCTTATGGATATACTTCATTTTGTTCATTTATTCAGCAGCTGATGGACATATGGGTTCTTTCTATGTTTTGGCAAATCATTCTACTAATGTTATTCAGCTTTAAAAAAAAGAAAGACTTCCTGTAATATGTCACAACGTGGATGAACCTTGAGGAAATTATGCTCTGTGAAATAAACCAGTAACAAAAAGACACATTGCATAATTCCATTTATATGAGAAATCTGAAATAGTCAAAGTCATAGAAACAAAAAGTAGAATGTTGGTACATGGTAATGAGAGGAGGGGGGAATGGAGAATTGTTCACTGGGTATAGTTCCATCTTTGTAAGATGAATGAGTTCTAGATTTCTGTTGTACAACAATGTAAATATACTCAACTGTACTGAAATGTACTCTTAAAATGGTTAATATGATAAATTTTATGTTGTGTGTATTTACCACACTTACAATTTTTTAAGTAGTCAAACTCTTAGAAACAGGATGTAGAATGGTGGTTGCTAGGGATGGGGAGGAGGAAGAAAGAGGGAGTGGTTCAATGGACATATAGTGTTGGTGTTGCAAGATAAAAGTTATAGGGATCTGCTATACATCAATGTACATATAGTTAATACTACTGTACTGTAAATTTAAAAATTATTTAAATGATAATTTTTTGTTGCCTTTTTCACCACAGTGATAAAAAAGAATAGTTTGAATTTTGTCAAATCCTTTTTCCTTATCAATTGATATAATAGCCTGGTGATTATTATTTAGCCTGTTAATATAGTTGATTACTGAATACTGAAGCAGCCTTGTACCCTGAGAATAAAACCCACTTGACTAATGATTTAATAATGGTATATAATTTTTATATATTTTTGAATTTTATTGTTATATTTTTATAGGAATTTTTGAATCTATATTCATGAGAAATGTTGTTTTGTAGATTTTTGTTGTTGCTGTTCTGTCTTTCTCTAGTTTTGGTATCAGAATAGCACTAATTTTATAAAAAGAATTATGAAGTGTTCCATTCTCTCCTATTTTTCTTGCAGACATTGCATAGGATTGGTGTTAATTCTTCTTTAAACGTTTGGTAGAATTCTCCAATGAAAATATCAGGCTATGGAGAATACTTTTTAAAAGTAAAAATTCAATTTGCTTACTAGTAACAGGGCTTTTCAAATTACGTCTTTCATATTGAGTAAGTAGTGATATTTTGTTTTTGGAGGAATTGGTTCATTTCTTCTAAGTTGCCAAATTTATTTGTTTAAGGTTGTTTGTAGTATTCCTTTATACCCTTTTATGTTTTCAGAGTCCAATATGATACCCTTTTCATTCTTGGCATTGCCAATGTGTTTCTTCTCTTTTTTTCCTTGTCAATATTTCTAGATGTTTGCCAATTTTAATGCTCTTTTCAAATAACAAGATCTATGCTTAATTGATTTCCTCTTCATTTTTCTGTTTTCAGTGTCATTGATTATACTCTTATTTTTATCATTTTCTTTCTTCCCCTTGCTTTGGAGTCATAGTGTCTTTCTTTTTCTAGATTCTTCAGGTAGGAGATTAGGTTATTGCTTGGAGATTTTTCCTCTTTTGTCATGTATGTATTGAGGGCTCTAAATTATTCTTTCAACAATGCTTTAATGTGCTCCCAGAAATTTTGATGCATTGAATTTTATTTTTACTTAATCCGTGTATTTTTTAATTTCCCTTGAGACTTTTTCTTTGACTAATGGATTATTTAGAAGTGTCTTGCTTAGTTTCCAAGTGTTTGTAGACTTTCCTTTTTAAAAAATTTATTTTTGATTTATTGTCTGATTCTGCTGTAGTTGGAAAATATACAGTATATGCTTTCAATTCTTTTGAAATGTTTAGGTTTCTTTTATGGCTCAGGATAGGTCTTGTTACAGGTGTATGTTCCATGTACACTTGAAAAAGAATGTATGTCCTGGTATTGTGAAAATTGTTTTATAAATGGGGATTAGATTCTGTCTATTGAAGTGTCATTGGGTTTATCTATAGTCTTGCAGGTTTTCTATATAGTGGGCCTATCAATGTTGAGAGAGTTATGTTGAAGTTTCAACTGAAAATCTCAAATACTATTTGAAAACAAGACAAGCTGGTATCCAGCAGCAGATAACACTTTCTTAATTATTCATTTCTCTTGATAATTACACAACTTTCCACTATGTTTTGTTCACAGGAAATTGGGTTAATGATGAGATGAGTCCTCCACAGAGGTGAGGAGGTGGACAATTCATAGTGCATGTGTGTGACAAGTGGAGGACGGCATGTCAGTGATCTGGGCATTCTGAAGACATTTAATGACCCACTCAACACTTTCCCTTGTCATGACCAAACTGGTACTCTTAAAAAGACACTTTTAGACTCTGACCAAAGAGCCAATAGAAATATCACTTTATTTTTTTCCCCTTCTGTTTCATTACTTCCCTGAAAATATCGCTTTCAAGTGCTGTGGAATTTTGTATCCTTAGAACCTGAAAGGATCCTTATGACAAAATCTCGTATCTGCTTGGTTTTCACCCCATAGACAATGGGGTTCATAGTGGGAGGCAGGAGCAGATAAATATTGGCCACAATGATGTGGCAAGAGGGAGGGATTGTGTGGCCCCCAAAGCGATTAAAAAAGAAACAGAAGAAGGCTGGACTGTAGGAGAAAACTATGGCACAAATGTAGGCAGTGCAGGTGCTGAAGGCCTTCTGCCGAGCCTCTGCTGAAGAGAGGCTGACCACTGCCCGGAGGATCTTGGTGTAGGAGATCGTGATGCACAGGATGTCAAAGCCTCCAATCAAAAAGGCAGCCATCAGACCATAGATAACATTGAGCTTGATATTTCCACAGGATAACTTGGCTACAGACATGTGGTCGCAGTAGGTGTGGGGAATTACATTGCCTCTGCAATAGGGCAGATGCTTGGTAAGGAAAGTGAAGGGAATGATGAGCAGCACCCCTCTGAGAAAGGTGGAGAGCCCAGCCTTTGCAATGACAGGATTGGTGAGGATAGTTGAGTAGCGCAGAGGGTAGCAGATGGCCACATAGCGGTCCAGGGCCATCAGCATGAGCACCCCAGACTCCATCCCTGTGAAGGTGTGAATGAAGAACATCTGAACCAGGCATTCTACAAAGCTGATTTCCTTGAGGTGAAACCGAAGATGCAGAGAGCTTTAGGGATTGTACTAGAGCACATGACAAGGTCAGTGAGAGAAAGCATGGCCAAGAAGTAGTACATGGGTTTGTGCAGGGCGTCCTCATAGCAAACGAGGTAGAGGAGTCCGCAGTTCCCTACCACAGCCACAGCATACATGAAGCAGAATGGGAGAGAAATCCAGACATGTATATCTTCCAGTCCTGGAACTCCATTCAGAATAAATGAGGGTGGGTCCAGGTCTGTTTTATTCAGCATTATCATGATCAGGCTGGTATAATCATTGAGAAGATAGCAGAGTTTTAGTTTTATTTTTGTTTTGCTTTGTTTTATGACCTTCCTAGATTTGAAAAAATAGAAAAAAAAATCTCAGTTGTGGTTCCCCTCTCTTTCTCTTTCTCTTCTCTCTGTGAAATATTGCATTTTAAATCAAAGAACTAGAATTTTAATGCCAGGAAATGCTTATTTTAACATAGTTTAAACCAAGTATGTATTCTTTGTTAATTCACTGATTTATCAACTCATTCAACAAATATATAAATTTATCATCTACTACATGCCAAGCACTATCACAGACATTGTGTCTACGTTATTTTAAGCAAAAGGAAAAAATCCTTATAAAATATAAATAAAAATCTCAAAATAGATAAATCTTATAAATTTTAATAAGTGTAACTATGTTATGATCTTTCTGATTAACTTTTTTATAATATCTTATTTAAATGTCAATTACTATACATATCTCCCTTTGGGAGTTATCTTAAGGAAAAGCTCATTGATTGCCTCACCAAAGACACAACAGGTATGGTTAGGATGTAGTTAATACTGCTCTTATTCTTAATTAAGGGTTCTTACTCATGTTTACTATATACCAGACACAGTTCTAGAATTTTATATCTTTTCTTCTTGTTTAAAAATTTTCTTATGTTGTATCAATTTATTTTTGGGTCCATTTTCTAGAAAGTTCCTCAACTATATCTTCCAAATATCTTGGCATTTTGTTGTTGTTGTCTAACATTACAAATGTACAAGATCTTATTTTCTCTGAATTTTGTGAATCTGACAACACTTATATTTATGCATAATATACATGTATGTTATACATGAGTATATATACATATATGTGCTTCATATTAATTATTTCCATATTGTCTAAGTCTCAATTTTTATTTTTATAATTTTTTGTTGTCTTTTACTTTGGAGGTGTCCCTCAAATGTATGGTAATCCTGACTATTAATTTACACTTAAGAAAGAGGCTATAGAGTTTCTGATTCTAAACTCCAGTGATGAGTGAGTCTGATCAATTGATAGCATTTACTTTGAGTGCTCAAGTAGGAATCTCTGTTTCATTGAAAACATTCTTAGTCATCAGGTTCATAGTTTTTTTTTTGTTTTTCCTCAGGGATTTTCCATTTTTCCAGGAAAAAAAAATCCATTAATCTACGTCCTGGCGGCTTATGTGACAGGCTGCCAGTGATCCTGGAGTTAAGTAGCAGAAGGATATTGAGGATCTCACACTTAAATATGAATATTGGACTCAATTTTCACATATTTAATGATGTTTCATGTTTGGCCTTTGTCACACCTGATATATGGGGTGTGACATTCATAGGACTCGTTGAAGTATCTTCCCAGAATAAACTTCCAGTCACCATAAAAGGACAGTAATATTGTTAAAAATGGAAGATGTATCAGAGATACCAAATCGTTCCCTAGTTTTTTTAACTCCAGAAGATAGAAATGACAGCTAACTAAATTTTGAGGAAAAGTTTCTAAGAGAAATGAGCCATTGCTCTTAGATCTGAGGCATGCTTAAATTTCCAGCAAACCATAATAGGCAGAGCAGCGTTCTCTCTTGCCGTTTGCTTTCTCTACTCAAATCATACAGCTATTTTTAGCTCTGCGAATTTGCACTCTTCTCTCCTTTTTTGAACTCCCCCTCCCTCAACCAGAATAGCCTCTGGCACAATATTTTTCAGGAAGATTCAACTCTCTTGGACAGTTTAGAGAGCCAGCCTCTAAAAAGACTCAGTATAATATAATCAGCAAAATACCAAGCTTATAGTCAGGAAAGAATTTATTGATGAAATTATTTTTTCCACTAGTTTAACATTATGATATTATGAAAATTTAATTAAATTCTCAAATCATCCACAATTTAATAAAACCCTTAATATTAAGACAGGTTTTATTTTATACCTGCTGTGTATAGAAATCAGTATATATTAGATGTCAATAAATATTTTTAAGTGAATGAACAAATGAATGAATTACACTTTTTATACTTGACTTCAGGCATTATTAAACTAAGCACTATAGTCTGAACATTATTACTTGGAAAACATAAAAGAGTCACTATAAAATAGAGAGAACAAAATAAACCTCAAGAAAGCAGAAAAATAGTGTGGTAGGCAAAATAAATATATTGGTTTGGAAAAAGATCAATTATGTAATCTATAGAACAAATTGGCTTTAAAGTGATTTTTTTTAAAATACGTATATTTTATCAGAAAGAAGATAATATTCAAAGTAGGCACAAAGGTTTTTATGGTAAACAAAAAACCACCAAAATAACAGAAACACATCCAAAAAATTGAGAGGAAATACTAATTTCAGACAATGCAGAAATAAAAGCAAGAAAACACTGGATCAAGATCACTTCTGATAAACAAAAGAAGGCTTGCTGGCTCTACCAAACTACTCCATTTTAACAGTTTGGCAAAGATTCTCCACAACCAAAACATTAGGAAATACTGAAATAAATTCTCTTGCTTACTTTGTTCACATTTGCAGTTTTAAAAATTTGGCAATTTCTTAAATCATATCACAGCTTATTAGCTGATCTTCAAATTCTCATCTTAGTGTCATTGGTGTTGCTTTAAACTATTAATCACAAGGCTAACAAAAGCCTTACAATTTTTACTTTGGAAATAAAGAATACTATGGATTTATAATATGATTTGTGTTTCCACAAGTACCAAAATTACCATCAACTTTTTTTTCTGTCAGGCTTGTAAAAGTATACTATCTTTGAATACAAGATTACATTTTCAGATTACTTTCACAGATGCTATTAAAAGCAATAAAAATGCTATAAAATCACAGATATGTATATATGTCTGTATATTTATGCATATATATAAAATTACCATTGAAATAAAATAGACCTTGAAATTGGCTTTTGATAAATATTTGGCTAGTGTATACTAAATTGTCATAAATTGTTGAAGAAAATGGTAACACTACTCATTTCTCTTTCTTAATACATTTGAACAATAGAGAAATCAGAAAAAGTATTAGGTTCCATAACTGTAAAACAGACAATATATTGCTGATTTACCTTTGCTGTATTCTGAAGAATATCTTTCCTAAATATCAGAAAGATATGCTGTTTATATCTCTTCTGTTTTCTTTTTATAGATATATTTTTTAATAACCAAAACTTTCTTGTTACATAATAATTAAATACCATTGTCAATACATTTGCAACACTGTCAGAGAGCCATGTGTATGCCAAGGTAATTAGTATTAACCACAAAATAAATAAGACATTTTCCAAAGCAAATTTAAAATGATTTCAATACATCATAATTTATTTTCTTGCAAGGAAAATTAACTAACATTATGCCATGAATGTGGATAGATATAATGGAATAGTAACGTTAGCACATGAATATCTGTTTCCCAAATCCTGTAGACAATAAGTGTGTTGTTTCACTAGTATTTCTAAATCTTTAAAACCCATGTTTTTCTCTCCTTATGACAGTGGGCTCCTCCAGGCAAGTGTTGCTATCTAAAATGGATGAAATACAGTCAAAACTAAGTCTCTCTAGAAATGAACTAAGAAAAATTGGACTCTCCTTTGAGAACAAGGGGAGGGCAGGTAAAAAGGAAGAGTGTTCTGACCAAGGTTGAGGAGTATTACCTATCTATTGCCCTGTTTCTTCTTATCACGAGGATGACTCATACCTGACTTATACAAATGCTAAACTAAAGATTACTTTTGTTAGGGAAATAACGTAGATATTCATAATCATGATGGGAATCTGAGAATTGGAGAAACTTCCCAATTTTCCATTTTACAGCCTCCCGCAACATTTCTGCCTTCAAACATGGTTAAAGGACTCAAATCTGTATTTCTGAAAATATCATAAACAATTCATATGCATTCAGAATCTCTATCTGTTATATCTTATTGCATAAAAAAAATCCGTCACTAATTCTACCTTTTACTTCCTTTAATACCTTAGGCCTGGATAGCAAAGCAATGAGCTGAATGTGATCTGGTCCAGGTGTTCAAGATCTTGCTCCAAAAATGTCTTGGTTCTACAATATTTGTACATGCACAGTCCTCAACTTCTAAATCCCTTGATATCTGTAATACTGAACCTGGTATTTAAGAAAAATGTGCGCTGTATGTCTCAAGGGGAATATTTCAGAACATTAGTGACACAGGTGCTTGTGTAGCAGGTAAGTTAACCACGATGGGAGGAGGGCAAAGAGGAGATGCTTTCCACTCTTACTGCTGTGTGGTGATACTTAAATAAGGGAACTATTCCATGGATTTGTATCTATGTGTGTGCTTGTGTGAGTGTGTATTCAACGGAGAGGAATTAAAATGAACACAAATGAATTTTAATAAAAGTGAATGATTTTAGTATTTGTTGCAAAGTATTGCTTCTTTCTAAGGAAGGCCTTGTGGGACACATGTTGAAAGCACTTAAGTAGTGCATGTTTCAGTGATTCACACATCCATCTAATTTTTCATTTGTTTATTTCTTTAAATCTCTCTAAATAACATCATTGAGGACTTAGTACTTCTCAAGTCATGCTGGGAATTGTGCAAAATCAGATAACATATGCCTTGGTTTTCAGGAAGTTTACTTTTAACTGAAGTTGATGGTGAGTATTATGGCATTCTAAAGCTTCATCAAAGGCTCAGACTTGTCATGCGTACTGATTAACTGAGGAATAATCAGATGCCTAAACATTACGATAGTAATAATGATGATTACAATAGTAGCAATAATGAAACACAGCGAATGGTTTTAAGTTTATATCCCTTCAATTAAATAATAAAAGTAATGTCCTATATTTTGATGAATTTGTAAAAGTAAAAATGACTTTGGGAAGAGATAAAAAGCACCATTAAATTCTGTAATATGGAGGTAACGTGATATAGTTCTTTTCTGTTAAATATCTCTCTACCAGTCTATCACATTCCTTAATGTACATCAGCCATATATGTTTTTGACAAAAAGCTTGGACGACATTAAAACATAAAGACTGATATTTTCTTGGACATCCAAGGGGTTTTTTAAATTATTATACATGAAATGGTACATTAAATAATATACATACATAGAGCATTTTTAGCTCAATTTTTTCCACCTTTTATTTTTTTAAGATGAGACTCACACAACATTATTTTTTATTTTTTAACAATTTTAAAGTGTGTGATTCAGTGCTTTTTAGTACATTCACAATAGTGTGTAATCATTGCTTCTGCCTAATTCCGGAACATTCCCATTACATAAAAGGGAAGGCCTGTACTCATTAAGCATCGCTTTCTCTTGTCTCTTCCTCTCAGCCCATGACAAACACTAATTTGTATTCTGTTCTATGAACTTACCTATTCTAGACATTTCATATAAATGGAAGCACAAAATATGTACCATTTTTTTCACATAGGATGTTTCAAAGTTCCTCCATGTTGTTGCATGTATAGGTCCTTTATTTCTTTGTGTTAGTAAATAACTATCCATTTTATGGATATAAATCATTGTGGTATTTGTGTGTCAAGTTGACTGCTACAGGATTCCCAGATTAAACATTATTTTTGGGTGTGTCTGGGGTGTGTGTTGGAGTTTATCTAAGCTACCTCATGGTATGGCTGCCTCTGCATCCACTGGTTTGACCCATGGGGGCCTCACTGACACTTAGCACTCCCTTATAAGCACATGTCTGCAGATAACATCCCGCAGAATCATGAGTAGCTGTAAGTTCCTGATGTGACTCCTTCAACAGCCCTTGTGATCAACAGTCTCTCCCACCTCCCACAGGGCCTTCCCCTTGTGCACCCTTTAGATAAAACCCTGTAGAGTTTACCAAAAAGTTCAAACTGATCGATCTGGCATTAGACCCCCAAAGTCGTGTGATTCGCTTTATTACCATATTTGATCTGAAACCAAATCTGCAATATCTCCAACATACATATGCTTGTATTATTTGGCGATAAAGAGAAATGAAATACTGATACACACTACAACATGAATGAAACTTGAAAACTTTATGTAAGGTCAAAGAAGCCGGAGACAAATAGTACAATCTGTAGTATTTCATACATATAAAAAATTAATAGACAAATCCATAGAACAAAAGGAAATTTTTGATTGCAAGAGGCTGGAGAAAAATGGTGACTGCTTAAAATGTATGAGCTTTTTTTGAAGGGTAGTAATGATTAAAATGTTCTGAAGTTAGATAGTGGTGATGGTTGCACAGCTTTGTGAACCTGCTGAATTATACATTTAAAATGATCAAAAGGGTAAATTCTGTTATGTGACTTTTACCACAATTTTAAAATAATGCCAGTTATCTCTTACTGAAATTCAGCCATTTCTTCTTGATTAAGCATTCCCCTAATTTCTGCAAGCTTTCAGTTAAAATTAAGAATTATGAGAAAGCTGATTCTAACAGACATTTTCCAGTTTCTCCATTCCTTTTATTAGGGACAAACTTTTTAATATTCCTACTTTGCAATTTTTTTGATGTCATTCACTGTTCTATGATTTTTGTGTAAATATAAGTATTCATTGTTCTGGGATAAATATCCAGGATTGTAACTGCTAAGTTGTAATAGTTCCAGATTTGTGATTTTAAGAAAATTTTCAAAATGTTTTCCAGAGTGGCTGAACCATTTTACATTCCCACCAGTAATGTATTATTAATTCAGTCTCTACATACCCTTGCCAGAATTTCATGTTGTTATTGTATTTCATTTTATCCATTCTCATGGTTGTGTAGTGAAATTCTATTTTTATTTTAATTTGTATTTGTGTATAGATAATGATGTTGAACATATTTTATGTGCATATTTGCCATTTATATGTTCTTACCATGAAATGTTCATTTTTTGTCCATTTTCTAACAATGCACAAGAGTAGCAATTTCTCCATATCCTCAGCAGCAAAAGTTTGTTTGCTTTTATTGTTGCTATCCTAACCGGATGTGAGATGATATCTCATTGTAGTGTTTGTGTTTTTATGATGATTCATGATTTTGAGCATCTTCTTATATATCTGTTAGCCATTTGTATGCCTTTCTGCTAAACAAGAGTGAAGAAAATCATTAAATAGATGTATCTGAAGTAAAAAAAAACTGGCACTGTTTCAAGATATTGGGATTGCAAAATTGCATTTCTTCTTTTTTTTTTTTTTCAGAATTGCATCCCTTATTCCTGAGGTAGTGTTAGATGAAGCTAGAAAGGAGCCTACTTAATTTGCTGCAATGGGAGTTATTACTGAAACTGACAAAAGCAATTTCAGGTAATGAATGGGATGACAGAAAGACAAACTAGGGCAAGAGTGATTTCAAGTTGAGAAAGTAAAGGGAGAGAAGGTAGACAACTTGTTCTAGAAGTTTTGAGGTAAGCAGAGAAAAAAGGGACAGCACATGGAGGGTAATTACAGTTTAAGGGGTGGGATTGTTTTGTAGGATTTTACAAGATAGTAAAGAGGAAGTAATTAAATAATTAAATGCAATTTGATGGGTATAATTAACTAAACTGGGGAGAAACAATGTGTATTTTTTTCAGTTGGACCAAGAGATGAGTAAAAATTCAATTTAGTCTAAATTCCTTACATATAATTGGCTTAGTTCAGGAGACACTAATGAAAAATACCATTTCCTTCATTCTTTCATGGGTTTATTAATTTAAAAGAATCTTAACTATCAGAAAGAGAGATTTAATTTTATTATTCCCAATTGGAAATAGGTTGAAACAAGCTGATTTTGATTCCCTCTCAGATTGTTATAATAAAAGTTATAGTATTTTTTACTTTTAGTTAAGAGACTTATGTGTCTCACCCTCCAGATTGTGTGCTTTCAAATGCTCTTTTAAAGGAAACTGGATATCAAATTAGTCAGTAGTGAAGTAGTGCGTGTGGCCTAGTTAGGAGAGACATATTCAGACAAATAATAACATTATCATAAAGTGCCCAGAAACTTAAAATTCATCATATTAATGACTTCATAGGATACTTTCTAGCTTTTCCTTTAGGAAGAAGTCATTGGGAATAAAAAGAGGTATTTGGTAGTGATTAAAAATATAGATCACATGTTTTCCAGGGAAAAGTCACAACTGGCTCTCTATCTGGAGATTAAAATCAATATTTAGAATCATCTGCTTTCATTTTATTCACCTTTTTTATGAAAAAGAATCTGATTTGTTCAAGTAAACTTGGGTTAATTAGTAGACTAATCCTTCACAGCAATGAGAAAAAGAGAAATTCATAGAAAGGCTGGTGGACATTCAGGTGATACTGAGATTCTCATGACAGGGCATGTATTTGGAAATGCACTGCTAGAAACAAACTCCATTTTAGTGACCAAAACAGCACTTGCAGGAAGATGTTATCAGCTCCTGCCTAAATAGCAACTGAAAGTAATCTTTATCTTCTCTCTCTTGGGAATGTCCACTCATATGCTATGGGATTTGGTGTCCTTAGGACTTGAAAGGATCCTTAGGACACAGTCTCGTATCTGCTTGGTTTTCACCCCATAGACAGCAGGATTCATAGTGGGAGGCAAGAGCAGGTAAATATTGGCCATAATGATGTGGCAAGAGGGAGGGATTGTGTGGCCCCCAAAGCGGTGGGAAAAGAAGGAGAAGAAAGCTGGACTGTAGGAAAAAACAATAGCACAGATGTGGGCAGTGCAGGTGCTGAAGGCCTTCTGCCGAGCTTCTGCTGAGGAGAGGCTGACCACTGCCTGGAGGATCATGGTGTAGGAGATCGTGATGCACAGGATGTCAAAGCCCCCAATCAGAAGGGCAACCATCAGACCATAAATGGCATTGACCTTGATATTTCCACAGGACAACTTGGCTACAGACATGTGGTCGCAGTAGGTGTGGGGAATTACATTGCCTCTGCAGTAGGGCAGATGCTTGGTAAGGAAAGTGAAGGGAATGATGAGCAGCACCCCTCTGAGAAAGGTGGAGAGCCCAGCTTTTGCAATGACAGGATTGGTGAGGATAGTTGAGTAGCGCAGAGGGTAGCAGATGGCCACATAGCGGTCCAGGGCCATCAGCATGAGCACCCCAGACTCCATCCCTGTGAAGGTGTGAATGAAGAACATCTGAACCAGGCATTCTACAAAGCTGATTTCCTTGAGGTGAAACCAGAAGATGCAGAGAGCTTTAGGGATTGTACTAGAGCACATGACAAGGTCAGTGAGAGAAAGCATGGCCAAGAAGTAGTACATGGGTTTGTGCAGGGCGTCCTCATAGCAAACGAGGTAGAGGAGTCCGCAGTTCCCTACCACAGCCACAGCATACATGAAGCAGAATGGGAGAGAAATCCAGACATGTATATCTTCCAGTCCTGGAACTCCATTCAGAATAAATGAGGGTGGGTCCAGGTCTGTTTTATTCAGCATTAGCATAATCAATTAGGCTTAAACGTTATGTGATTTTTCCTAGAGTAAGACAAAGAGAAAATAAAATATAGTTTATGGTTACTTTTTCTCCTTTTTGTGTTTTAAAATTCTGGAGGGCATTTTAATGATCAAATAACCAACTTTTCTGAGTGACAGGGAGTAGATCTTTTGTTTATTTGTTGTTTATTAATTGATTAATTCATCTATCGCTTCAACAAATTTTTACTGAACAATACAAATTGTCATCACAGACACTGATTCAAAAAATTTTTTTAAACCAATTTCCCACCCTCATAAATTTATAATCAAACATAATTCTATTTCATCTAGTCTAAGGATATTTTTGTTAGATACCTCATTTGTTAATAAATATATACATCTCCCTATGGGTGAGCTCTTAGAGTCTTTTGATGACCATACCAATGACCCAAAAGGTAAGAGGACTTTTAAAATTCTTATTCTTGGTTAATAGCTGATCGTTATAATTTGGTACTAAGGCACTGTTCTAAGAATTTTAGAAATATTAAATCATTTCTAAAATGATTTAGTGGAGATTGGGGGGGGTCTCACAAAACAGTACAATTTTTGATTTGGTCTTCTCACTTTTTAATTGCTTTATTTTTCTCTTTTTTAAATAATGGTTTATATGCATCTATCAAAATTCTTTTAAAATTTCTACTCAGAATAAACTTCCAGTAATAATTGGAAAGCAAGTAACTTTGCTTAGGATGGTAAATCCATCAATAATAATGAATCATTTATTTTATTCTTTTACCAATTTTTCTGTCTTACATTTAAACATTGTCCTCTGAGATTATCTGCTGTCTGTAGCAAAAAATACAACAAATAACAAAACAAACAAACCAGTTTCACACAATTATACCAAACTAAAGGCCCTGATAGACTTTGACTTAGTTATGCTAGTTTTTCCAGTAATATTTATCATTCAATAATACGTTGACATTGCCAGTTTTTATTGTTTTCTCATCTGTTCTCGCTGACAATTTGGTTTACATTTTTGTATATATTTCACAATGGAATCCATGTTAGTTGAGTTCTTGTGGAAACCAATACAAGTGCAAATTTATACTTGATATTTCTTACCACATGTCAAATTTATTTCTCGCCCAAGAGCAAAATTAATTAATCCCCAATTCTGTGCTTATGTCTAAAACTCATTTTCAATTTGACTGAATATTTGGGATGAATAAATGGTATCTCATTCTTTCATTAATCTCTTACTTTCTTATATATATGTATCAAGTATCCATAATGTGGAGAAGAAGACAGTTTTGCTCATTTAAGGATTTCAGAGTTTATTGGACAGAGAAGATGCATACAAATAATCATGATAAACATAGAACAAGAACTAAAATAGAAGTACGTGCAAGATCCCAAATTAGCACTAGACTGTTAATGTGGGTGTGCATTGTTGGTGGGGTATTGAGAGGAAGAATTGGCGATTATAAGGAAACACTATGTTGAAGAGAAGGTGTTCGATATCTATTTTGAAAGAAGTCAAGTTGTAAAGGAGACACATTTGTAAAAGGAATTCCAGAGAGAGGAATCAACAAGTAAAAGTATAAAAATCAAAGCAATCAACTCTAAAAAATTTGCTGGTGTGGAAGGGGCAAGTAATAAGCTAGACATTTGGCCAGGAGCTAGATCATAAAGAATCTTGTCATTATCAGGTAATGGGTACTTCACTGATGTTGAAGGAACCCAGAGAGATTATGAGTTAACTCTGTGGTGCTTGGGAAACAATAGGCAGTGAAGAAGTCAGATTCCTTTTCCTACCCCTCCCTTAAGGACATATTTTCTGTCCTCTCCAGAAGAGGGGTTGGAAAAAGGAAGGAAAAAACTTTGAGATATTGTAGTCTTTGCTCAACAGATAAGTAAAGTAAGAATTCTTAGAAGATTGCAACAACAGATAAGCATTTAGCTAGTAGGCGCCAAAGCACCAAAAATATATGTAAGTTTTCTACTTAGTAGAATGAAAATAATCTGTGACCAAGTTTCCCAAGTTAAAAAAATTGGTTTCCATTAAACACCTTCCCAATAACCCTGAATTACTAGGAATTCCAAAAGGCGTATCTGATTTTTCATAGAAACATTGTCAACTATTGTGGCGGAAATTCCACCAATTTGTAAGACAGAAACTAGATTATAGACCTGGTTTTTGTTAATTCACTTACTCTCTTTGAGGCTTTTTTGATCAGAAAATCATACTGAAGAGAAAATTGAAGGAGATAGCATGTTAAAACATACTACCATATTTTATGTGCTCAATACCCAGACTGACAGCGATTTTGGTGTGCTTACAAAAATTAATGCCGTAGAAAGCCATTGAGTGCCACTAAGTGAATTTTCTCCTGTGTTGCATTAGAGGAGATATTCATTCTACCTTCCATTAATAAATTTGGTGATTTTAAGGTCATTGTCTGTAGGAAGTATTGTCACATGAAAATTCTGCTTCATAAAGTGACACCAGGTGAGGACAGATTAGATTTGTCAAAACGTTTGTTTTGAAAGAAGTAGGGAAACACAGATTGCACATGCTAACAAGCATCTTTTCAAGGCTCTGTCCTTATGTCATTACAAAATCTTAGAGTTATATTCGTTGTCATAGGAGCACCTGTGTCTCTAATCTAGTCTCAGGAGAAACATCTAAGAGGAAAAGACAGGGCTTCTAGACCTGAAGCATGATTAGGATTCTGACAGATCAAGAAGGGAGGGACAGTGTTCTCTCCTGCTGCTATTTGCTGTTTCCTACTCACAGCACACCGATATTCCTGACTCTGTGAAAAATGGTCCTCTGTGCTTTTGGTGCTTTCCCTCCAGCCCCACTCAAACGTAGCTAATTCGTACTTACTCTGCAAGGAAAACCTTCCTCAGAAAGATTCAAAGTTCGAATGTGGTGGTGGAGACATATCATCTAAACCATCTTAAAATAATGTAGTTACAAACTGCTATGATTAGATGTAAAGAATTTATTTATTCAAATAAAAATTCTTTTAAATTATATTTACCCTATGATACTACAAAAATCAATTCATATATGGGACTCCTCCACAATTCAATAAAATTATTGACATTAAGGACAGTTTGTATTTATATTAACTCCCACCAATCCAGTATGTAGCAAACCACCTTGAACATATCAGGTACTAAGATTTTATTAAATAAATGAATAGATGGATGAAATAAATAAATAAATAAATAAATAAATAAATAAATAAATAAATAAAATTTTTATTTGACTTTGAGAATTACTAAATTATAATCTAAATATTATTATTTGGATTGCATAAAATAAACTAATAGAAAAAATGCAAAACATCTTCCTCTAGATTACTACAAAGATAAATAAATAAAACATTCCCTTTATAAAGTAGGGAAACAAAGAAAATACAAAGAAAGTGGAAAGAATAAGATGATAAAAACAGAACAAGTACTGGTTTAAGCAATAAAGATAACTTATTTAAACTATCCATCAATTTTAATATAATTCTAATTAATTTTAAATAAGATCCCTATTCTTTTCTCCTTCTGTCTACTTTAAATTATTTAACAGTCTCTCTTAACCGTGATGTTCAGTACCTGCTTTGATCTATATATTGTAAATAGCAGTGCACAAAGCAACATTGCAGCTTCTCTTGGAGTTAAAGTTTCTCTCGACAAGAATAAACAATGTAAGTTCAGCACCTTAATGATTTCTTCCCAGAATGAACAACTATCTGGGATGGAGAAAAAGATTTTGCTTTTTATCCCAGTATATTTCCTTTATTCTATTGCTTTTAGAAACAAATTTAAAATAATTTTGATACACAAAAGTTAATTTCTTCTGCAAGGAAATGAGACACATACTATGCTGTGGTGTGGACAGGGTTACTAAAATAATAATATAAACACATAACTATCACCACTTATAAAATACAGCTTTGATATATCTGTTGTCTATCTTTATTCTTAAACCTTACAGGTAATAAATATATTTTTTCGTTAGATTGTCTTCAGTCCTTTAGAGCCATTTTTTTTAAATGAGGGTTGTTTCCTCCATGTAAGTTTTGCCATCCAAAATCAATGAAACGAAAGTCATAGCTCAGTCTCTGTAGAAAATAAAAAAGGGAATTTAGACTATGATTTTGCAGAATAAGGGAAGAACAGGTAAGAACCAAGAGGATTCTGACCATTGGCCTAATGACCTAGAACTATTTTCCTATTCTGTTTGTCATGGAAGTAATTTACCTCTGATTCCCATTTGGACAGAAAAATAACACAGATAATCGTAACCAGAATGATGTTACACTGAATTTTAATGTTATGGTTGAGAAAACACACATTGTTCAAGAATATCCAATTTCATACAACATCTCTGTATTCAAATTACTTGGATAGAGTCAAAGATTTAGTTCTGGAAAAAATGATAAGCAATTGTTATATATCCAAAGTCCCTCTTCACTTTATCTTACTGCCTACAAAAAAGAAAAGAAAAGAAATTCTGTCATCATCCCCTTTTTTGGTATGTCTTAAATACCTTAGTTCCTGGATAGCAGAGCAGTGAGCTGAATGCAGTCTGGTCCAGGTGTTCAGGGTCTTGGCTGAAAAAAAATCTTGAGTCCTAGAATAAATGTGCATGCATAGCTTCCAACCTCTAACTTCCTTGCTATCTGTGCTATTGGACTGAGCCTTTAAAGGAAAATATGAAGAAAAAAAAAAAAGGAAAAATGTGTGTTACGTGTCTCAAGGGGAAATTTTAGAGTGTCAGAGACAGAGACGTTCTTGTGGAACTTAAACTATCCTCTATGGGAGGAGGAAAAAGAGCAAGAACTTTCCATGTTTAGTGCTGAAATAATGATATATAAATATGTGAATGCTTTCACATGTGTATACTTCTGTGTTAGCATGTATATTTGGTGGGGGGAGAATGAAAATAAACACAGTATTTTTAATGAAAATTGGGATTAAATATTTATCTCAAATTTATGTTTCCTTTTTATCCATTGCTTTTTGGAAAACATATCAAAAGTAACTGCATATAGAATGTTTCTTTTATTCACACACTGATTCATTTTTAAAATTATTTCTTTTATTCCTGTATTGGTTCATCTCTCCATTTAATTGATATTTATTGAGAATTTTCTACTCTACAAGTTAGGCTAGAAAATATGACCCTTGGTTTAAAAAGCTCACTTTTAAGTGAGGAAAATGGTCCAGAAAAGAGAGTCATCAAAAGTTTAGATTTATTACCCTTACATATCAAGTTAAGAAAAACTAGATCAATATACAAATCTTGAAATAGTGATCATGATAATAGCAATAATTAAAAAAACTTATTCTATTTTTATCTTTTTAATGAAAGTAATGTAATATAATAAATAATTTGGAAAATATATAATATGTAGTGGTATAATATATAAATAATATATTAATATAATATAATAAATATAAATAATTTGGAAAAACAGGAAGGTATTTTAAAAATAGATTAGAAAGCACTCAGTCATACAACTTAGAGGAAACTTCTTGTGTATTTTTATCCTAAGTAAAAATACATGTATATAAATGTATTGATATGTATATATTTATTACCTACATCTTTATAAAAATGATCATAATATATTACAACATACATTGATATTTTAACACTATATAATTAGTCCATTTTCAAAACAAAATTATGATTGAATAAAAGCTCATAATTTATTTAAACATAACTTATTCTTATAGATCCTCTTTAAAGTGCTATAATAAATTGACAGATGTATGAAACTTTTATATTTCTGATCTGAATATTCCCTCAAAATAAATCCCTATTGAATGTTTGAGCCCTCTTCTTTCATTCCAATGGTTATGTGCCAATTTGATAAGAGACTGTTGTTCCATTGTCATTTAGCTATGCTCTTAGTTACTTTCTAAAAACACATTTTAAATTTTACATTGCTAGTTTTAATGCATTGTCATGAGAGTTGCTTGTATTTCTCTTAATAGGGTTTGTTGAAGGTATTGTGTGATCTCCTTTACAAGAATATGATTTGTTAACATTTGTTAATGTTTTGCATGTACTTTAGATGAATGAATATTTCCTGTCATTTGGGGTGTAGGCTCAGTATATATTCATAGGAAATGTCTCTTTTATTAGGCTTGTTTGTTGTGTGTACTCTTGACTACTCTTGGACCAAAACTTAAAAAAAATAGTGTAACTCTTGATTACTCTTGAACCAAAATTTAGAAAAAAATAGTGTATCTAAGTCTTCCACTGTTAGTTTTTCTGTTTATTTCTTCTTGCATCTGTGTTGTTAGAAGATAAAATACAATCATAATAAACAATCTATAAGAAGGTTAAAAAAAGGTAGAAAAGGCAACAAAGAACATATATGAGAAATATAGAACAAATAAAAGGCGATGAACTGAATCTAACCTTTTCAGTAATCATTTAAAATATCAGTGGTCTACACACCCAATTTTAAGACAGAGATTGTTAAATGAGATAAAATAACAAGACCAAACTGTGCTAATTACAAGAAGCACACTTGAAGTAGAAAGACACAATGAGGTTAATAGTAAAGGAATGGAAAAAATCACACAATGCTAACACTAGTCAAATAAAGCTGAAGTGACGCTTTTAATGTCAAATACGTTTAGAGGAAATAATTTTACCAGAGATAAAGAAGATCAATTTCATAATGATGGGAACTAAACTAAGAAAGAGATGATAAAATTCTAAATGTTTTTGGCTCTAATAAGAGGAATTTGGAATGCATGGTGTAAAAACATATAGATCTGCAGGAAAAAAATAGAAAAATCCAAAAATACAAGTGGGAATTTCAATTCCCTTTTTCCATAATCAATGGAACAAATACACATAAAATCAGCAAGAGTATAGTAGACTTGTACAATAGTGTCAACCATTCTCTAGCCCTGGAGAAAGCTCTAAATAAGTACAGTTGCTTATTCCACTTGAATCTTTACTATTTCTGATCCTCTTTTTTATTAAAATAGTAGAGAATGCAGAAATTTAGAAGGAAAAAGTAAAGTGGATCCTTCACTGGACAGCTCTGAAGTTCCCCTGAGTGCAAATCCCTTCTTTCCTGTTGACTGCTTTGTGGGAGGTTTGGGCAATATCACTGCTTTTTACCTTTCAGAAAATATAAACAAATTTGTCAAAACATATCTTCCTATATTTATTCCTGTTACCATCTAGCACGGGTTTTTGCATAATTTGTCTCACTTTATATCCTGGTTTTGACATACTGACTTCCTTGAAAAACTCAAGAAGTTCATATTCACAAATGAATGCATTGCAGTTGAGGTCAACCTCTGCAAATGATTCTTAGGGTTCATCAAGTCTGAATGGGAGCCATCTCCTACATTTAAAGATGGTCTATGATATTAAAATGCCAGTAAAGATGGACAACATCTCTGTGGATAAGTTTGGTAAAAACAACTTTCAAAATTGCTTAGGATGTAAAGTCACAGAGCACCTGTTCTGGCCCAACGGCATCTGACCAGTGCTCTCAGACAGCTTCTGCTCCCCAGAATCTCTGCAGCTGTCTGATTATCTTTTCTGTGACAGAATATAATGGCTTATTTTAAAGATTCATGGTCTATATTTCTTACCTCTTCTTATAAATTTTTCTTCATTTCCTTCCTGCTTTGCAAATTCTCATTAAGTTACTCTTGCTTAAATCCTGATATTTCAATTCTGTTAGCCTATAATGTGTGAGTTATCTCTGCAGGAATGACATGTCATTTTTGTTTTGTTCCACTGCACTTTTCTCTTATCATGGACCTTGCTATTTAGTAGAAATACCATCTTCTTGTATATTTATTGAAAAAAAATCAAACATATGTTTACTTAAATTATCTTAATATTTTGAAATGTACCATTATTAAAGAAAATAGTTTTATGAGTCCATGGAACATTGAATTTTCTCTTTATCAGCCTTTAAATAAATATAAATGAATTCAAGTTTGTGTAAAAATCCAGATTAATAAGGAAAAATACTTCACATTATTTTCATTATACCGAGAACTGATAGAATTTTCTTTTTATATCTAACCGGATGGTGAGTGACAATAATCAATGTATAATTGAGTTACTAGCATCTCTTGAGCCTGCATCCCAAATTAACCCTGATTTTTCAAGAGATTACCCACAAAATATTACAGCTAGTTAATGAAACACTCTAAGCCTGGGTTTAATGGAAACCAGCCAAGATCACAAGGAAATACATGACACTATAGACTAAACAGTATTTTCTGCTCCTCATTGGTTTTAAAGTCATGAACAAGAGAAGAAAGTTTTCAGAGTAGGATTTTTCACTGGGATGAAAATCCTGCACCTGCTTCCTGCCTTAAAGATCTCTCTATTTCTGTTCATCCTGTAGACCTCCTTCTCACTCACTCGAGCTGCCTATATCCTTGTGTGGGTGTAGGCACAGAGGCAGATGGGTAGCTTGTAGCAGAGGTGGTACAGATAGAGGTAAACCTGGTGAATCTGTCAGGGCCTCAACAAGAAACAAAAGACACACACAAATGTCAGTCTGAAAAGAACTTAATAAAGTTGCTACTAAAGTTGTTGATGGGGTTAAGAAAATAAAAATGGATGTTGAAAAAAACTGGATATTGAGTATCCAAAGACCAATATCATAAAAGCTTCATCACTCCCTTGTTCTGAAGGGGAAAGGGAAGAAAAAAGCGGGCTTGGGGTAAAAATGGTAAGAGCTGTAGCTGTGGCAGATGAACTGCCTGGCAAATGCTTAAGGGACACAACAGAGCACTGGTGTCAAAGCAGGCTGAGAGTAGAAGAAAAAAACAAAACTCAAACACTTTTTCCTCTTGCATTCTAAATCTCCTGCCAGTGACTCCCAATGACTTGATCCATCGAATGTAAGAAGACAAAGGCTCCTGAGTCATACAGGTATGAGCTTCCAACCTCCAGGAGAGTCCAGTGCAATTCAGAGAGAGCAGAGCGAAGAGCTGGGCAGGTAAATGGAGCAAGAGCTAGATCCTTCCGTTCTCTCTCTCTCTGTCTCTCCCTCTTTCTTATTTATTCATCTATATCTTTTGGGCTTTTTTTTTTTTTTTGGTCCAAGTCTGGTCATCTTGCTCTATTCTCCTACAGTCTCATCATCATCTGGCTGGGCTTTGCTCATCTGAAGCATTTTCTATTCTGGCATCTGCGTTCACATTACTGGGATAATGCTTATTACACCAGACTGACTTTTCTCCCAAGTAACAGTTATCAATGAAAAAGAAATCTCTGTAATTCATGCCCCAGTCACTTCTGTTTCTTTGGTTGTGTATGTGTATGTGCGTGTATATGACTATCATATTAATTTTTATTTTAGGGGAAAGATATAAATCATTCATTATGGTTTTTGATTCAATTTGATTGGTCTGAGAGAAAGTCCTTGCCTTTCTCACATATATTTAGCTCTTGTCAATATTTTGGAGCTACTGTGAAGGTTTTCAGTTTTTTCCCTTTCACAATCATTTTACATTTGTTTATATGAAAATTGAAAACATATCTCAAAGGCATTCGGTATCCCCATCATCTTTGAAAGTTTACTATCCACCATAAAAGAAGCTAAAGTCCACGAACGTCATGAAGAAGGTCTCTGATGCCTTACTTTCTTTTCCAGGCTCAAACAAAACACCTTTTGGAAGCCTGCTCTAAGTTCTTTAGTCCTAAGTGCATAAACCATAGGGTTGAGGGAAGGGGGGATAATGTTATGCAGCACATTGAGTAGGACTGTAATCAAAGTAGCTTTAGTCTCTGCCAGGTGAGTTACTGAAATCACTACAACAACTGTGTAGAAGAAGAGGATAAGGATGAGATGGGAGGTACAGGTGCTCAGAGCCTTGGACGCAGCTTCAGCTGAGTTCAGTTTAAGTACCGAGCGCAGAATCAAAGTGTATGACAATATTATAAGACTTAGATCACTCCCCATTCCAAGCCATGCCAGAACCAACTGGCAAATGCTGTTTGGTCTCCTGTCATCACAAGCCAGTCTAGTGACCCCAAGGTAAGAACACAGGCAATGCTCAATCTCATTCCTGGAGCAATAATTACGCTGGGCTGCAAGCACAGGCACTGGAATGACGACCAAGCCATTCCGAAACACCATGAATAAGGTAGCTTTTAAGATTAAGGCATTGGTGACAATTGATGGGTAGCGAAGAGGGTGGCAAATAGCTACATATCTATCAAAAGCCATGCAGAGGAAGATGCCTGACTCCATGCCAACAAAGCAGTGGATGGCATAAATCTGAGCAAAACACTCAGGGAGGCTAATGACCTTGGCATCAAACCAGAAGATGGCCAGGATCTTGGGCATGATGGTGGTGGCCAACCCCATGTCCACCACAGAGAGGATGCCTAAGAAGTGATACATGGGCTGCTGAAGAGCAGAGTCCTGGCAGATGGTGATGAGGATGAGGGTATTGGCACCGATTGCTGAGAGGTAGAGTAATGCCAGCGGTAAAGAAAGCCAGTGTTGCCAGCTGTGAATGCCTGGGAATCCCATCAGGATGAACTCAGAGACCTGGAATTTCGAGCTATTGGAGACTTGCAGAGACATAGACGTATTCTCCTAAGAGAAAAACAAAACAAAACAAAACATGTTTTTCAGAGTTGCTGTCTCTGCGCATAATTGTATTAAACATTTTTTTAAAACTGTCTCTACATAATGTTGTTTGGTGCTATTAACCAAATAAATTCTGTAGTCCATCTCGTAATAAGATAAGATAAATTACAATGAAGTTCTAGGGCTTTAGAAGTAGAGCGTAAACATAATAGTAACAGTTATCAATGTTGATTATTCAGGGAAAATCCTACGTGAATCTCAAATCTCTGTTTGTCTTGTGCTCAGTTACTGCAGCTTAGGACCAAAACATAAATATGATTCTCAATTTTTGTTTGTTCATTTGTTTTTTAAACCTCTAATTTTCTCTTTCTCTTTAGTAACTTTGTGGAATTGAGTGAATAAGTTTGTTCTCTTCATTTTTTTCTCAGTCTTCTCTGAGTCAGAATTTTATTAACAATAAGTAGATTTTTTTAAGGGCAGAATTATGGCAGATTAAATTTTATAGCTACATCACTCCAGCTTGTAATCATTGTCCTTAAATATTTTGTATAGCCTTCCAATAATTTGGTATTATAGACTTTTAAGAGTTTGCAGCCATAAGGCATGCTGCAGATTGGAAGAAGAATAGCTTTCTTTGATATTCTACTTTGTATGGCCTTCTGAGGAGGTTACAGAAGAATAGCTTAAAAGGGAATTAACAAACCTGACTTCCTTTTCCATAAACAATTGCTTCCTTACCATGTTGTCTTCTCTCCTTTACTTCCTTCGTGCACCCCTTCTCTTCAGCACTGCTTCTGTAATCTCACCTGGTCACACTTGTCTCTGCCCAAGCTTCTCTCTTTTTGTCAGCAATCTGACCTTTCTCAGATTGATAGTCCCTTGCTTAAAATAACTTATATCTTCACACCTCCCTTCACATACAATTCAAATTCCTTTCTGGTGCACAAATCACCTTCTGACATGAACAAATTTACTGAGTATCATCTTTGGTTTTACCTCCTTGTATCTTATATACTTCAGATACACAAAATATTTGCTCTTGACTAAAATTGTTGACTTTGCAAAGCATTTAATTATTAATATGTTCACCTTGGTGAAAGCTATTGTAGGTTTACGAGCAAGAAAACAAGGAGACTAGAAAATTGTGCTTTAAAACATAAAACACGGAAGTTTTTAAATGAAATGTTTAGATTATTAACCATTTAATTATATTGGTTATAGGTTTATTCTTGATAAAATTACTTTTAAATACAAAAAAATTCTAAAAGAAATTAAAATTCTTCTGCAGCATCACCAATGAAAAAAGATTGATCTTAACAGCTAGATGCCCTTTTATCAGATATTCAGATAAGCATATGCTGCCTAGTTATGAATAAACTATCCTTTTTAAATGGTGGGTGTAATTTGATAAACAGTAAAATCATCTAAATGATTGGCATGGCAAAGTTTAATGAGTAGCAGACAAACAGGTTTAGAGATGAAGCTAGATTGACTTTGGACTTTTAGATGAAAATTCTGAAGGTTCTGAAGGAATAGCTCCATCATGAGAGTTTGGAAGCATGTAACTTACTTGACTGCACAAGGTCCAGCATTTTTGTCAAATACTCATTTATTGTTATGCATCCTTGTATAAAAAACACCTTGTATCTTTGATGTTTTTTCCATCTTCTTTAAATGTTTATCCTTGGTTCATTATCATTTGATACAGCTAAAATAACGAGCAGATCTGAGATCACAGAAGAAAATAATTATTTTTAATGTTTTTTTTTTCCCCAGCAATTAGAGGTTAGCAGGACTTGGAATATAATTCTTCCATGTAAAACAGTTAATATATGAATCCTGAAGGTAATCTGGCATCTGTTTCGTAGAAGAGGTAACTTCTACAGTGCCATACAGATGTTATATTTTTCTAATTCTAGCCACAACCCCCTTGAAAAGTCTCTCCAAGCCTCTGTATCCTGCTAGGGTAGAGGTAAGGGTCAGTCCATTGTGCAGGATGTTACCAAAAGCAGTGTAAGGAGAGGTTAATGATTAGCCTTGAATGTTCTGGGATTTAACCAATGTGACTATGACAAGGCTTTAGTACTTACTGTGGTTTTGAGCAGAGACTCACAAGTAAGGTCTTAGCAATGGCAGAGGTTTCCTACCAGGTGGAAATACACCTATTTGAAAAAGGAGATTTCACAAGAGATGAAGAAGGATTCTCAGGTGACTCATGGCACAGAGACTATGAGTGTGTTGAATTTATGGGACGTTTACTACTCATAGTTTACTACTCAAGCAGCTCAGTCATCTAAGGTTAATAGACCTCCTTTGGAGACATGAGGAGAGAATGGCCCATAGAGAAAGCTAAATTCCTAGGATGTTAAATCCCAAAAGGCTAGAAACCATATCAACTCACAGTTATGTTTCTAGTAATGTAACCTGAGAACTTATATAAACAGAAAAATAACTTCATTCGTGAAACCAAGTTGGCCCCACAAAGAGTGGGCAATTTTATTAGAGTATTTGGATTGTTATTGAGTACAAAAATTCAGGTCATTCTAAATTCTCTGGTTAGAAGGTTGCACTCTTTAAAAAAGTACTCTTAAAGGGGAGAGTACTCATTCATCCCAAAATATATGCTGACTTGCTATAGTAGTTAGAAGATATGGTAGCCATAAAATGATTATTAAAACTGTCACAGTCCCTGTCCCATGGAAATTGTGATCTAGTTGAGGCAGGAGGGAAAGTACTGAATGAATCATCAAGAAAATACATAGTTATGGACTGAATAAGTGCTTTGGAGCAAAAGTACCCAGAGATATGAGAGTTTATAATGGAAATAATTAATTTGGTCTTGATGTCAGAGGATTTCCTGAAGAAATGCCAGTTTGTGTTGAGGTCAAGTGTTTGAACGTGAGTTACCTATGGTGTGTTTGGTGGGGTGAAAGGAAGGCAGGTGAAGTATCCAAGGAAGTTTAAGATGCTGAAATGAGAGGGATTGTGGCATATTCTATATAATAAACATGGCTTCAGCTCTGAGATGTGATGAAAAATGAGATACTGTGGGAAATAGAGCTGTTGAGGTAACAGAGACCAGAGACTTACAAGCAAGCTTGTGCTAAAATCATAAGAGACCACTGAAGCCAGAGAATTCACACATGGCAGCAATGTGGAGACCAGATTAAATGTAGCAAGAATGAATATAAGTAAGTCAAGTAGGCAACAGTGATCCAAGGAAGAGATGATTATACCTTGAAGTAGGATATGGGAAGTGAAGGTGAAGAAAAGGGCATGGATTTGGAAGATATGTTGGATGTAAAATTAATAATTTTTATGACTGAAGAACAATTCTAAGTTCCTGATATATGCAGTGGGGTGACATGTGATGCTATTTACATACTTAAGGAAGACTGAAGAAAGACCAAGCTACAGGGTGAGAGAATGAATTCAGATTAATTATGTCAACATGAAGTACCTTAGAGGCAGGCATGTAAAGATTGTTTAGCCAGCACATGGAAGAGTTGTCTCAAAGAGCAAAGAAGCAATCTGAGAGAAAAAAATGGAATGACTACTATATTATTGGACGATCTTTAGAGTATAAAATATATTCCTGTATATATTCATCTATATTATCCAATTTGTTGGCACATAATTTTTTGTAGTAGTTTCTTATGATTCTGTGTATTTTGGTGGTATCAGCTGTAATGTCTCCTCTTTCATTTATGATTTTATTTAATTGAGTCTTCCTTCTTTTTTTAGTCTATCAAAGATTTGTCAATTTGGTATAGCTTTTCAAAAAAACAGGTCTTAGTTTTATTGATCTTTTATACTGTTTTTTCTGGTCTCCATTTTATTTCTTCCACTCTGATTTTTGTTATTTTCTTCCTTCTGCTAACTTTGTACTTAGTTGGTTCTTCTTTTTATGATTCCTGGATGTATACAGTTAGGTTGTTTATTCAAGATTTTTTTTTTATAACACATGAATTTGTTGCTGTAATCTTTTCTCTAAGAACTGCTTTTGCAGCATCACCTAGTTTTTGGTGTGTTGTGTTTCCATTTTCATTTGTTTCAAGTCTTTTGAATATTGATGTCTTTTATTATTTTATTCTACCTTTTGTTTCTAATCGACTCTGAAATCTTTTTTATGAAATCTGTGGCAATGCTATAAAACTATGATTATTCATAGTCTTGTTACTGAACCGAAGCTTGGGTCCACTTGCCCTCACACAGTGAAGCCAATCTACACTCCCCAGGTTGTGTTGAAGGAAAGTACAGTATTTACTATAGGTGGCATACAAGGACTTCTGGACAGCTAATGCTCAAAAAGTCCAAATTCCCTGATGGGTTTCAAAAAAGCATTTTTGAAGGGAAGGTGAGGGAGGGGAGTCCCAGTGTATGTGATCATCTTGTGCACAATTCTGTGATTGGTTGATGGTGAGATAACAGGACAGTGTTACAGAGGTTAACATTATCAATCTTTAGGCTCCAGTAGGTCTGAGGTCTACGTGCATATGGTCATCTAGTAGTTAATTTCTTCAATTTGATGGGGGTTTTGGCATCTGTAAACAACTCAGGAAATATTTATCAGATACTGTATCTGGGTACTTCAGAGAGGAGCTAAAGCAGAAGCATGGGTGAGGGGGTGTGTTCTGGGAAGGCCCCACTGGGTCCTGCTAGTTACAGTGTCTCACCTTCATGTTAATTTTGAATATTATGCAGAAAATGTTCAAGTAATTCTCTTAGTTTCCCTTTTCAGCTCAAAAGAAGAAAAGTAACCATTGTCCTCCAGACCCTGTACACATAGAAATACATTTATTATAATATTTTATATATTTCATTATTCTACTTCTCCCTCCAAGCTTTGCACTCTGTGAAAGCTTTATTTGATGAAAAGAGACAACTCATTATTTGGGGAAGAGGCAAGTATATGAAAGATTCATCCAAGGAGAGACCTGGTCAGACACCAGGTCACTATGTTTCTCATAAGACACTAAGAGATTTACACCTCATTATATTACTGACCTCACAGTATACTTTCTAGTTTTATCTTTAAGACATTGTTGAGACAACAGAAGACTTTGGGGAATGATGAGAACACAGTGCATTTTTTTCAGGTTAAATCACAGTTATTAAATAGGAAATTCAATTCACAATTAAAAATAGCAGTTTTGGTCATCTGGTCCCAGATCATTGGTCTTACGAGAGTCAGCTTTTTAGATAACTGCTCCAGCTTTACATTAGTATTTTTCTCTATTGGAATTCAATATTATTGAAACTTGAGCTATACAGAGAACCTGGAGGTGAAAAACATGTGGAGGCTGATGCAGCATGAAAAAATTTGGTATTCTATAAAAAAATTAATGGGGCTGGATTAATCATCACATTAACTTGGCAAGATCAGATACCTATTCTTGGAAAGTCTCTTGACTAAACAAACAGAAACATTCTTTCTTTTCCCCTCCCCTCTGCCCAGGCAAATGTCCTTTTCACATACTGTGGGATCTGATATACTTAGAACTTGAAAGAATCCTTACGATACAGTCTCTTATCTGCTTAGTTTTCACCCCATAGACAGCAGGATTCATAGTGGGAGGTAGGAGCAGATAAGTATTGGCCACAATGATGTGGCAAGAGGGAGGGATTGTGTGGCCTCCAAAACAATGGGAAAAGAAGGAGAAGAAAGCTGGACTGTAGGAAAAAAAAACAATGGAAGAGATGTGAGCAGTGCAGGTGCCAAAGGCCTTCTGCTGAGCATCTGCTGAGGAGAGGTTGACCACTGCCCAGAGGATCATGGTGTAGGAGATCATGATGCACTGGATGTCAAAGCCCCCAATCAGAAGGGCAACCATCAGACCATAAATGGCATTGACCTTGATATTTCCACAGGACAACTTGGCTACAGACATGTGGTCGCAGTAGGTGTGGGGAATGAATTTGCCTCTGCAGTTGGGCAGGCGCTTGATGAGGAAAGTGAAGGGAGTGATGAGCAGCACCCCTCTGAGAAAGGTGGAGAGCCCAGCCTTTGCAATGACAGGATTGGTGAGGATAGTTGAGTAGTGCAGAGGGTAGCAGATGGCCACATAGCGGTCCAGGGCCATCAGCATGAGCACCTCAGACTCCATCCCTGTGAAGGTGTGAATGAAGAACATCTGAACCAGGCATTCTACAAAGCTGATTTCCTTGAGATGAAACCAGAAATGCAGAGAGCTTTAGGGATTGTACTAGTGCACATGACAAGGTCAGTGAGACAAAGCATGGCCAAGAAGTAGTACATGGGCTTGTGCAGGGCGTCCTTATAGTGTATGAGGTAGAGGAGTCCGCAGTTCCCTACCACAGCCACAGCATACATGGAGCAGAATGGGAGGGACATCCACATGTGCATGTCCTCCAGCCCTGCGATCCCATTAAGTATGAAGGAGGCTGGATTCATGTCTGTTTGGTTCAGCACTAGCATAATCAAGCTAATGTGATCATTAATAAGCTACAGCACTTGTACATCCTCCTAGAAAAAGATAAGAGGAAGAACCATCTTGGTTATCATCACTGCCTTCATTTCTTTTGCCTTTTTTCTCCAAGATACATTTCAGTATCTTGACTGAAATTTTTGACTTCCAGGGAATATGAGCATAAACACTTTTTTAATCAAGTGGATTCTTGTATGTGCATATTTTTTTCACTCATTCATTTATATATGTAGTCCACAAATACTTTTTAGTTAATTCTATAATAGGCAAGTAGTATTCATTTATAAAATAAGAACTTTTTGTTATTATTTTTGAAGCTATTTTTGTTGACATATTATTTAAATATTTATAATCCAGGCAGCAAAATCATGAAACTTTAAGTATATCATATTTTGAGAAAAAATAGTGGTTTCTCTTTTACATGGGTACTAGGAGGCTGGAGCTGGGGCAAGATATTGGGCCAAGGCCAGATGATGACATACTTTGTCAATTTCTGAATAGCAAGATTCTCCTAAGGAAATGGTCAGCCTGAAGGCCATATTTTAGCTACCTGTTTCTCAGATATTATATTGAAAAGTGCAGGACTCAGAATGCCTTAAGAATTACTGAAATGAAGGTTAATGGCTAAAATTTGGAAAACACAAAAGTAGCCTGGAAGAATAAAACCATAACATAAATGCATAAATTACTGTAAAAAGATAAACTAAGTGCAACTTTATATACCATCATCAATAATCTTCATTTCCAGAATTTATAGGCAGTGATTCCCCCCATCCCCACACCAGACCATTCTCAATTCTTATGACATGAAAATAGGTTCTTCCTATAGATATAATGCAAAATACATATTGGCTTAAAATATATTTTGGCTTCAGTGAGAATTTACAGGTAGATCTTAATTCAAGTGAAATCATACACTCGTAAGAGAAAGAGGTAGGCAAGTAGGCAGCAGGAGAAATTTGAACATAATTCTTATGACCTAGAATTGTTCTCTGTATATTTCCCATTATTCTCTGACATGGCAGTGGTCCATTCCTGACTTCCACACAAAGCAAGCATTCCTACATGGTTGAAGGGTTGTTTATATAGATGCATATGTATTATAATCATTTAAATAGATTCTTAAGGCCAAAGGCAAGAAATAAATATTTCTACCAGTCCTTGCACCATCACCATGCATCTCTTTCTGACTTGAACTTAGATCAATGAAATAAAACATTTATATCTATGGGGAAAAAAAGAAAAGCAATTAGTATCTATCTTAAATCCATTTCTCTCTTTATCCCAATGGCTAAAATAAAAATTCTGCTGTCACTGACCCCTGTATTGTTATATTTAAATACCTTAGGTCTTGGAGGGCAAAGAAAGGAGATGCTGTGTACCTGGTTCAATATTACAGGAACTTGGTTGTATAATCATCACAGTCTCTGGGCAAGTTTTTAACTCTAGATTTCTTTCCTGTTGATCTAAGCCTCAAGGAAAATGAGTGTTACATATCCCCAAAGTCCCAAGGAATATTTCAAAACATCAAAGGCCATAGGCTAACCTCCTGGGTGCTCAAATGGGGACTGACACCTATCTAAACATGTATATGTATGTATATATTCAGGTATGTATGGATACATGTTTGCATGAATATATTTATTATGTAAATGTGTGCAGGTATATAGCTGGATATAAATCAGAAATGAGATGTTTTATTAAAAACTAGTAATTTCATTACTGTAGGGCTCAGTTCCTTTCCCTGTGAAGTTTTGCAAAGGTCCTGGGGGAGTCAAGTTGAATAAATTTAAATTATGTAAATTATTCACATAATCATTCACTAAATCACTCTTTTAAAATATATTCATTTGTCCCTCCATTAAAGTAACATTTATTAGTGTATTTTTAAAATTTATTAATATGAGCACATGCCTAGGTAGATGTTTTAGTAGAAATGCGACGATGTATCATTACACATATATCACTGTGTTTATAATTAAGAGTATACAATTAGCACATTAAATGTTCTTCCAAAAAACGATTTTTAAGTCTGCATAAATGTTTGTTAAATAGATAGAGTATTTTAAAATATTTTTCTATCTTTTCATGTCCAGTGGGTTTTTTAAAAATTATTAAATAAAAATGCTACAGCAAATATATTCATGAATCATATATGGCACTCTGGTCTTATTATTTACTTAAAACAAATTCCTAGTAGTGTATAAAAGTCTCCATTCTTATGCCAAGGACAATTTTATCTTCAGAAAGTCTATACCAGTTTTATTGGAGAAAGTGATATATCAGTGATGCTTATATTTACAGTAGCTTGATAACTAAAGATATCGTTTAAAAAATTAACGAACAGAAACCTCAATTAAATAAAGTTGAGAGACCAGAAGGAGAAGCTCTCACACCCTAAGATGATAACAGAGCCCAACAAGAAGAAAAACCCCTATTCTTTTCTGTCAATGACTCAGCTAATAAAAAACCATGGAGTCTGTGTTTACTATGGCCCTCCTAACTTCCTTTTCCCCTCTACAGAAGTGTTCTCCTTCCCTTGATATGCAGGGATTTACACCTGGCTCACCGTGACTGCAGAGCCCAAACCACAATTCCCTGGTAATCCCAGAGAGACCTATCTTTTCTGGAGAAGTATCTATCAGTCTATTTGTTTCAGATCAACAATACCGATTTTTTTTTCGAGCCTTATTGTACTCAGTTCTGAAATGCTTTCATTATTTTTCCTATGGACCTGGTTGAGGTTTTCTTTTTGATCTAATATCATTTCCTTGAGAACATGAAGGAACACATTTTAGACAGAGAAGGAAAGCTAGGATTGTGTAGTATCACAGATGTCACGGTAGACAGATTGCGGAGAAGTAGATTGCACAATAATACAACTTGTTGTAAGGTAGTCCAATTAGACAAGATTACTGGTGGCTTTGATAACAGACTCTTTACTGGAAACTTCAACTTGTGGTTGAAGCCAGATTATAAAGGAGGGAAGAAATAGAAATTGAGAAAGCAGAAATAATTAGTTTCAAAAATATTTTCCAGAAACTTACATGAAAGAAGAAAAGTCACTAATATTAAAGGAATTTTTGCTATTGGGTAAAAAAGCCATAAATTAAAACACACTGTAAACATGAGAAATAGAAGAAGTGAATGATGGTCTGAGCTCCCAAGAGCATATTTTGAGAACTTTGGTTGATCAGAAAAAGGAATTAGCAATAAACAAATACAGTAAGAAATGGGAAAATAATGGCTGTACATGTCAAAAAGATTAGAATTTGAGAGGGTTCACTTTCTAATAATTTCATTTTTCTTTATGGGACAGACATTAATGGAATATTGAAAACCATGAGGGGCAGGAGGTGTACAAGAGAACTGAGGATGGCAAAAACATATTATTATAAACCATGTAGTAGGTAAAAACATAGCCATGTAATGAGATCCCAGTTAAAAGCTGAAATTATGAACAAATGTTGCTTGCAATCTGCATATGTGTTTACTTTCTTCAGAAGCGGTCCACAGTCTCAGTATAGCAACATTTGACACAGAGCACAGAATTGTTCCAGGGTTGGGGTTGTAAGGCTTTTGCGCTAGTAAGACGATAATTTTGAAGCATAAAATAGAAACTTAGTTGATGAACCACAGTGTTTAGAATTGTATAAAATTATTTAAAATTTGTGCAGAATATCTCCACTTGAGGATTATAATAAAAAATTAAAACCAGTGCCACTCCATGGACTGACAGTCTTCCAATAGAACCGTGTGATGATTGGAAATGGTCTAGAAGTTACTGTGAAGGACATCATAACTGGTTAAAATCTCTTTCCCATCTGAAATACTGAGGACTGCTTAATCTTGAAAAGTTTCATATCATTTGGACTAAGTCCCTTCTATACTCCTGGATCACTCAGATGCCTTGACCCCAGTTCCATGCCCCCTTTGAAACACCCTGACAACCCTTTCCCGTATTTCTTTGGTCTTAACTCCATATACTATAGGGTTAAGAGCAGGTGGGAAGAGCAGATAAACATTGGCCAAAAGAATGTGAATATGGAGTGGAACATGATGACCAAAACGATGGGTAAAAAAGGAGAAGAGGGCTGGTGTATAAGAGATTAGGATAACACAGACATGGGAACCACAAGTCCCCAGGGCCTTGGACCGAGCTTCGTGGGATGAGAGACGAAGAACAGCTCGTGCAATAAGGACATAGGAAAGACCAATGCAGGGCAAGTCAACCCCAATGCCCAAACGTGCTGCTGCCAGCCCGTACACACGGTTGGGCCTGGGGTCTCCACAGGCTGGCGGCACTACGGCCATGTGCTCACAGTACGTATGTGGGATCACATGGCTTTGGCAGAATTTCAGACGCCCAATGAGGAAAGGACATGGGAGCATGAGAATGGAGCCCTGCACCATAGCTGCCACTGCAATGCGGACAATGATGGTGTCAGTGAGGATAGTGGCATAGTGGAGTGGGTGGCAAATAGCCACATAACGATCAAAGGCCATTTCCAGCAGCACAGTGGACTCCATCATGCAGAAAGCATGAATGAAAAACATCTGTGCCAGGCATGCAGAGGCAGAGATGTGCCCAGCTCCACACCAGAGGATGGCCAGCAGCTTGGGGACTGGAGAGAAAGAGGCAGCCAAGTCAATGGTGGAGAACATGCGCAGGAACAGGTACACAGGCTTGTGCAGGACTGGTTCAGTGGCAACAACAACCAGGATGGTTACGTTGCCCACAATTGTGGCTGTGCACAGGCAACACACAGGGAGTGAGAGCCACAGGTGGAACTGTTCCAGACCTGGGATGCCCACCAGGAAGAAAACAGAAGAGTCCAGGTAAGTGTAATTAGGAGACTTCATGGTTTGGCCAAGAGTTCTGGGCATCTTCTTAGGTCAGAATCCCTCACATAGTATCACATCATCTGAAAAGACAACACACAACAGGATATGAATGAGCCTAGAGTTACACATCTGTTTCTTACACCCGGTGTGCATGTATCCAAATAGAAGAGAAAGAAACTCTCCTACTCCTTAATGGATCAGATACTGCATGTGTGTAGTTATTGAAAAAAACAAAAATCAGGGAAGAATCTTCCTTTTGGGACTGCACAGAAAATCTTTCCTTACCATGTAGGTGAGTTTAAGAGACAGCCCAATACCAGATAGCCCAAACATGTAGGTAATCAAGATCAGCTATTGTGTTTGTTCTCACAGATGCAGGGACTAACAGGAGGAAAGAAGGTTGGTGACAAATGCTAGTCTCATCACAGCTCAAGGCCAGTAAATCACGACCTCCACAGGAGATGGGAAAATGTGGCTTCTCCCAGTAGGTGCCTATGTAGAGTCTTGTTGCACACACAGCTCTCTGAACTTACACCTGAGAAGTAAAGGATGGCAAATATTTAAGTTTCTGATCAATTTGACTTAGGATCTTATCGTCCCTTAATAAAAACTCATCAAGATAAAAGTTTGGACTCGTCCAAAAATGTAAACATTATGTATGTGCTTTGAGCTCTCTAGAACTCCATTTAATATCCAGGAAAGGGTGTATTCCATACTCCATGTTTGCCTTCACATATTGTTTGAAGAGGCAAGAATATTTTAAAAGCACAGAATCTTGAAGTTTTTAAAGCTGGAAGCTGTGGTGGTAAAAAAGAGTTTAGGATCCATAAATTGGGAACAAATCTTTGTTATCTACTTCTTACTGGTTGTGTTGCCTTGGACAAGTCAATTTTCCTCTAAAATAGTACAGTTTTCTGATCTGTACTATTGTAATAATGCTTTGTGAGGTTGTTGAAATTAAAAAAAAAAAACTACCTAGTACACTTTGTGGCTTATAGAAGGTGCTCAGTAAATAATGACATTTACTGTTATCATTGCCTTCATATTAGTAGGAAAGTGATCTCGTATCCAATACGGAATCCTCACAGTTACCTCAACCAACTAGAAACTAGTCTTAGCTTGAATATTTGTATAATGAGTGTTTACACAATGAGAATTGTAGGGTAAATCTGCTGATAAAATAAACGTTCGTTAGAACTTTTTCTGACCTCTACCGTTACATGACAATCATTAGGAGACCGGAAAACAGCTTTCCTGTCTGCTCTTAGCCAAACCAGATACACTCAGCTCTGGTCTTATGACACGTATTTGCTTGCTGAGCTAATGTGAGCCCCTGTTCAACATGGATAATGGCGCAGGAGTCAGATGTAGAAGCAGAAAAGCCCTGCTCACTGCACCGCTCCAACCCCTTAGTTTATGCCAGACCTTCCTACAGTTTTCAGTCTGTCACAAATTCACTCATTGTCAGCCAGAAGGCTTAACTTGAGGATGGCTCATTGCGGGGAGCCGCCTCATAACTTGAGGGCTACAGCATTAAGATAAGGCCTAAAAACCTTGGAATGCTGAAGCATGGCCCTGGGAATGAGTAAAGAATTCCCTGTCCCGCCACCCCTATTATTAACTTAGAGTAAATGAACACCAGATGTTTGCTTTTAGGCTCCTTGCTCCCAAGCTAAGGAATGTAGGTAAACAGGATCGTGTTTATCTAAGACGTCAGTGGTCCTACAAATGATTGTAAAACTGTCTTGCAAAGGATTGTAAAACTTTGACAAACTGCATACACCTTTTTGCTTTTTTCTGCTGTGTTAAAAATAGTGACGTTAGAACAAGTGTATAAGCACCAGAGAAATAAAGACGGACGGCGACTTTTAGCCTAGCGTCTTGCAGGCTTGAAGCGCGTCCCTCTCGACCCCATCTGTTGTCTTGTCTATTTTCTTTCTCAGTCTCTCAGGTCTCAGTCAGGACCTGTGGATTTGCCGGCAGGTTCCGGCAGTTCATGGAGTTTTATTTCTGCTTTTTAAGTCCCTGACTTTCTGCCTTGTGACTTTTTCTTGTAGAAGTTGGACTGAGCAAACATTACCACATGTCACTAGAATAGACTGGCTCCTAATTTGATTGATGCAAGTGACCATTACTTGCAATTCCTGTAGTTTCTTTCTAAGGAATCCCAACCTTTGCAGTTGCCATCACCTTCATAGGGCCACATACTCTTATCATCTCCCTCACTCCCATTATCATCCCTTTCCCACCCAACTCACAGGAATAGTCTGTTGTCTCACACTATCTCTTTCATAAAATATCTTACGATATTGATAAATATTTGTGAACATTCTTTCTCACACCTCAGTTTGAACCTGTCCCTCTGACTAAATTTCCATTCCAATTCTTATTGTGATATTAAAGCCAATGCTCTCAGTAAGATAAAATTTCTGACATCACAATTTGGAGAAAGATAGGATGGAGAAGAATTTTCCATACCTGAAACTGCACCACGAACCAAAGGCTGTCATTCTGCCTGGACAAGAGCACAATTAAACTGAGGCCCCTTCTGCCCATTTTAAGAACCTTGGACCATGGGAAAGCTCAGTGGAATCATTAAGGTTCTACTAATTCCCTCTGCCCAATTTATTGCTGTTTATCTCTGCAGTGTGTCACTAGGCACACAGATTACCTCTCAGGTGCTAAGTGAACAATTATTTCTTGTTAGTAATTTGAGGACTGCCACAGTAACTGTCTTGAATTTTCTTTGTAGCACCTCCCATTTCCCTGGTTTGACTAACATACCATTTGCTTCTTCCTTTGTTGGAGGCTCCCCACTTGGCTCCCCTTTCCAACCACTGAGCCTAAAGTCAAAGTAAAACTCTCCGTTTAGGAAGTCTGCTAAATAAAGCTCCAAACTAGTTTACATAGAGGTGTCATTTAGCAAAGTCCCCTTTCCTGACCTCTAAATCTCGTTCTTCCTGTTTTAAAGTAAATTCCCCACTGCCAGTCGTACAGATGGACTTTTCTCGAGGGCTCTTTTCCAGACTTTTTCCCCAGCCCAAACTCACATAACTCCAGGACAGTAGGAAAGAGAAGGCACGGCACTGCAGAAATACCCTTGGAAGATCGAAAGAGCATCTCTAGTCTCCCACCTCGACTATCTGAATACTGGGCCAGGAGGTGGTTATACTGATGAAACCCACCTCACCATCCCACTGCGGAGTTAGGTGGTTTGCACTGGGTTCATGGCTAGAGCCACCTAGGTAGTTTCTGTGTTCCCCAGGAAACTGAACATCCAAGTGTTTCTTCTGTAGTTTATCAGATCGGAATATGGAGGTGAAGGCACAGGGTTTTCTTAAAGAGTCAGGGAAGGAGTATTTGTAGTCTACTCCCTTTTTGTTTTGGTTTTAATCTTCCACCTCTCAGCACTGGGGCTGTTTATCTAAGGGCATCTAACAGTTTACAGCCCCTGAGGCCACAGGTGCTACCGCTACCTGCTCTGGAGCCCTCTCCATTTCTAACACGGCTCCATTTCCCAAGGACCCCAGGATGGATATGCTTTCACTCCCAGTTCTTTCTAGATTGTCCAAGGCCTGTTCTGCTATGTTTACTCCTTCCTGGGACTCCACTGTTATAGAGAGTTTACTGCTCATGTCCTCAGACTGGCCACCGTTACATAGCTGCAGAGTGGCTTTGTGAGATGCTTTGTCTTTTTTATTTTATTTTTTTAAGGGTGAGGGTTACAGGATACATGATCAGCTCAAGGAAATTCTTATGATTGGTTGGTATTTAGGAAATCTCAATTACCAATTTTCTGGTTCCAACCAGTTTGGGGTCTACATGCTAGTGGTCAGCATGCAGTTAATCTCCTCCACCTAGTGGGGGCTTTAGCATCTGCAAAACAACTCAAAACTATGGCTCACGGTATTATCTCTAGTCCTTGAGGAGGAACCAAGGGTCCTTGATTTTGTTTTTGCTTTATGGTCCATTATTTTGTCTTGCTTGACTGCTTTTCTTAGTTTCTGCATTTTCTCACTTCTTTGATTAAATTTGCTCTTTAGAATTCAGGGAAGGCCTAGGAGGCTAAAGATTTTCTACAAACAAGAGATAGGAGGACAAAGGGAGTCTGTCTCTGGCAAGGCCCTACAGGGTCCTGCTCAGTTTCAATATATTTTACCCTTCTTTCTTAGCAACAATGAAGGATCAGGCAGTTATTTTTCAAGAACTGAAGATCTTTATGTTTATTGTCTCTGTGACAAGTGAGAAAAAATTGAAGGCTGGGAACATGGATAAATTAAATATGTGATGCTAGCTATTGACATTTTGGAAGGTAATGACTTTTGAAATAAATGGTACACATATAATAATTATTGACATTTGAAAGTTCAATTGAGACAACTATACATTGACAGTAGGCTATTAATGTAACTGTGTAATATTTTCTGTAGATGTTACAATTATCAGTGCTGACTTAGAGGTAAGAGTTGTGGTTGAAGAACAAGAGGTCAGAGGTCTTGACATTGGAGAGAAACAGACAGGTTTAGTTGGTGGAATAGAAGAGTCAGAGGTTAAGAGAGTGTGCAGGTGCGAAATGGTCCTTGGAATGGAAAAATTCAACAAACTGAAATCAGCTCATCTTCATGAATATTTAATTTACCCAAAAGTGTGACAGGAGTGAGTATAGAGCAGAAAATGATCTATAGTTCTTCTGTATCTTTAATGGTAACTCATTTCTCTATTCATATTTACATTCCCATTCTGCCTTTAGTCTTGTTAGTTCCAGAATAAACAGAGACTTGTTAGTACCCTATTAATTATTTTCTTCTTTATGTACTTATCTTAAATCTAGTCCAGTTCTAAAGATATGGAAGAATCCAACTTAAATTCTATGTAATCTTTTGTAGCAACTTAAATGAATTGACTTTATGAGTGTCACATTTTAAGTGATTTAAGTATGGCTAAGAGAGTGATCTGTAAGTGATGCTTCTTTCTAAGTTTTAGATCTCAGATTATAAGAATTTTAGTTGTGATAGTCAGTTAGGGTCAGATATGTACGGGAGCAAAATTTGCCACAGTAAAATGTATCTCTTTGGCATGAGGATTAACTTATGCTGATTATTTTAAAGAAACAGAAGACTCAGAAGTTTTCTTGCTACCTCTCCTTTAACTACCTAAAATAATTTAGATAACAGGTTTATTCCCGAAATAGAGCTATCACCAGAGATATCTGCAAAGAATATGGGCTCGGTGTGGTGGTGGGGGAACTCAGCAGAGCCTGAAAATCAGAGTCCACTCTGTGTCCTATTGTCTCTGCATGACTGTCTCTGTTTCCTGAACACTTGTTTACCAACCATTTGCTTTTTCATCTCTATGCAAATTTCCTTCCTCCCCTTTGAAGTTCCAAACAGTCATCTCCAATACCGTTTTTTGTCTTTAGCTGAAGATGATATTTAAAGTAAAGATTTTGGCCATTGTGGTGAGTCATTCGGTTTTCTGGGTCTCTCCCATGTATGCATGTTACTAAACTTTTTATTTTCTCTTGTTAATCTGTCTCATGTCAGTTTAATTCTTAGACCAGCCAGAATAACTTTGAAAGAGTAGAGGAACATTTCTTCCTCCCCAACTGATACTATATGAGAAACAAAACAGATCTTTAACTAAGGGATGTATAAAAGCAACAAGATTAACAGCTAATAATGATTCATCTCAAATTTTAGAATAAGAACTGGAATGAGGCATGCATATGTTTTTTTTTAAAACACAAAGAATGTGCAGAAAATACTTAGACTAAGAAAATTTAATATTTATATTCATATACTGTGCAGCCGACCCTGAGGACCCTGGTTTGTGGTGCTCAGTTTAAGTGCAGACTTTATTTTAATAGCACTACAGGTGACCTAAAGCAAATATTTCAGGAATCGTTATATTCTAACAGAGTATCGTAAACATTTAGGAGTTTTCCTTAAATCATATGATGGAAATAATATTCTGTGATAGTATTAATGAATTTAGTGACACAGTTCTCAGGGTGTTTTCTACAGTGGGTTTCTAATGTAACTAAGAAACTCCTAGCCATATGAGTAAAAAGAAATTCTGTTACCATCTTAAACTCTTCTCCTTGGTTGTGCAGGATCTACAGATCCTCTTCAGCAAACCCATCTAGGATGCTGCTTGCTTGTATCAGAACTGTCCAGTGTCCTCAGTGTCTGTGCAGGCATAAGTGCAAAGTTCCATCTAAGTGCACTCTGTATCATTGTTTCCAAAGGAGAATTGTTCCCTCTAGTATGTAGTACAAAATGCTAGTGACAGTGTTAATTTTATTTATTCAGGTAAATATTCTTCTCTTTTGTGTTGGTTCCCATTGTCTACCTTGCACCCCCATACACATACACACTCTATTATAAAGATTAGCTTCCTTTTAGTAGTCTAAGTTTAATGCAGATTTCTATCATTTTGCAGACATATGTATTTCAAATTCCTATAGGAATTATTAATTATCCCTATGACTACAATAGCTCTGAGAGCTTTCTGAATATCCTTTTACATCATAACATTAATTTCTCTAACATATGGGACCATAAGTAGAGGCAATAGGCATAAATTGAATGTACATGAATTTTAAAAAGAAACAGATGAAATGGACAACATGTGGTGGAGGGAAGAATAGGTAGAGATTAGTGGGAGGAGTTCTTGATTTAACTACTGCTTGGAATGTCTATAGATCTTTGGAAGGAAAGAAATTCTGCTTAATATATGATAGAGATGAAGAATGAATTGGTAACCCAGTGGACTAATTTGAAGTAAATGCTTTGTGACTAAAAGCAATTCCATCTACACACGAGGGCTGGTTGTAATGAAAGATGCACAAATCATGTAAAAACCTCAGAAGACTGTCCATCAAGCACACAAATACCTAGCTTGATAGAGAGTGGGAGTCTGTTTTGTGTGTCAGTCTCAACCTCTGGATAACCAATGTTGTGGCTGGACCCACCTTTGCGGTTCCTAGTAGGATGGCAAGATATCCTCAGCAATAGCCATCACCATCAGGAAACTGTGTGGGGAAAACAGTTTATTACTTACAAGTCCTAGAAGTTACATGGCACACTTGGGGCCTCACAGTGAGGTAGAGAGAGAGGATGTGGGACTCAGGTTCTGCTTTTATGGGGATCAAAGGTGGGGGCTTAGGATTTTGGAGGCTCACTCTTTCCTGGTGAATTTAAAACATAGGAGCAGAAATTTAAAGCATGAGAAGAGGAAAAACAAGGGGCCAGGATGCCCATTTATCAAAAACAACCAAGATCTCTAAAACAAAGGAGTCTGGAGTGGGCTGGATGTGGCCTCCCTCTTCATCTAGTCCTCTGGGTGGCAATGTATTTACTTGAGATAGCACTCTTTGAAGTGGATGTCGAGGACATCAAAGCTCAGGGCAGACACATGCATTACCAAAAAAAGGAGAATACCCAACTACCAGAGCTTATCCTACAGAGGCAGCCACCTAACGGTGCCCTTATTTGGAAACTGTATCTTTTATATTTTGTCCAAAAAACAGAGGGCTCCAGTGGTGAGAAGCAGGATCAAAACCAGAGAGTGGATCTCTGAAAGAGAGAAAAGTGAAGAAACTCAAAGGAGATTCCCACCAGCCCCCCTCCACCATAGCTCAGCACTTCTGCGGTGAGGGGTGTGTAAGCATATTTCCTCTCTCTCTATATAGGAAGCTTCCCAATGAGATTATGGTTCTTCTATCAGGTTCTTCCATCTTTAGTCAAGGATGAAAATCTTTTCTCCTATTCTTACTCAGAACTGCAAACAATATTTTTGAAGTACAGAATTGCTGGACTGGGAGGGCTGAGAGTCAAAGTCCACTAGAGATTGTCTTATACAGAAGAGAAGCCTGAGGCTTATAAAGAACTGAATGTGAAAATAATACAGGTGCTTAGAGACAGAACTAAAGCCATACTGAAGATTCCATAATTCCACAGAAGTTCTCTTCCATCTTTTTCTGAGCCCCATCTCAAGTGAGTATAAAAAAGCAAAACTGGTATTAAAAAACAAAAAACAAAAAACCCACCTGAGTCTCATTGTTAAACTTTCTTGAACAACCACCAACAGTTTCTGCCATGCGAATCTTCAGCCATTCCAGCTTTATGAACTTCACTTTGATGGGCATACCTGGCTTAGAGTCATAGCACTTACGGCTTTCTCTTTCTTTCTCCTCCATGTTTTTGGCTATCCTCAATGGCAATGGTGTTCTCCTCTTTCTGGTGGCCATAGAGCCCACATTTCACACACCAATGTACCTGCTCCTGGCTCTGCTGATGGTGGCTGGCTGACCTCACATCCACTGACTCTATTGCCTAAGCTCCTTTGCGTCTTCTGGTTCAGTGGTCAGGATATAGCTGCCAATGCCTGCTTCACCCAGATGTTTTTCATCCATGGAGCATCTGTGGTACGATCAGCCCTACTTGTTGCAATGGGCTTTGACCACTACGTGGCTGTGTATGAGCCATTACGCTACATCACGATTCTAAGCCATTCCTTGTTGGACACCTGTGACTGGTGGCTCTAGCCAAGGGTGTGATTCTTATCCTGCCAATGCCTCTCCTACTTCAAAGGTTGACCTTCTGCCACCTGGTCATTCCTCATACCTACTGTGACCACATGGCTATGGTGAAACTGGCCTATGATGATGCCAGACCTAACCATATCTATGGGCTCTTTGTGATTCTGCTTGTGGTTGGACTAGATTTACTGCTCATTAGCCTGCAAATGATAAATGCTGGTGACAGAAGAAAAGGGAACCCTTCTACACTGTTGGTGGAAATGTAGTTTGGTGCAACCATTGTGGAAAATAGTATGGATATTCCTTAGAAAACTGAAAACAGACTTACCCTAAGCTCCATCAATCCCACTCCTGGGCATATATCCAGAGGAAACTCTAATTCAAAATGATGCATGCACCCCAATGTTCATAGCAGCACAATTACAATAATCAAGACATGGAAGCAACCTAAATGTCCATTGGCAGAAGATTGGATAAAGAAGATGTGGCATATATCTCACAATGGAATATTACTCAGCCATAAAAAGAATAAAATAATGCCATTTGCAGCAACATGAATGGGTTGGAGATTATCACACCAAATGAAGTAAACCAGAAAGAGAAAAAAAAATGTCATATAGTATCACTTATATGTGAAATCTAAAAAAGGGACACAAATGAATTTACTTACAAAACAGATCTGGAGGGTAGGACAAGAATGGACACTAGGAAGATCCTGGGCTGGCCTCTTCTGATAGAAATTTACAACTACAAATAGACAAACTATCTCTTAGAACCACCTGAAGACCAGAAGAAAGTATTTTCCACAACTAAACATAAAAATAAAAAGCCTCATATGGATGGGCAAGAGAAACAGTAATAGGATCTGAGTGAGACTCACACACAGTGGGGGGGGATTTTATAGCCTCAGAGGTCCTCCCTAAGGTTTGAGGGCTTTGAACCTCACACTGGGCTCCCCAGCCTGGGGAACCTACACCAGGAAGATGATCCCCCCATAATGTCTGGCTTTGATAACCAGCAAAAGCCAGAGGGCTGTGGAAAACTAAGAATCCACTCCTAAAAGGCGCACACAAAAATTTACTCACCCTTAATCCCAGCACATAGGCAGCTATTTGAAAATTCCTGGGTAATATATGATTCATTAACTAATTTTAGGATGTTTCCCAGAAGGGCAGGAATATATTGGAACTTTCTCTAGGTACAAAGGAGCCAACAGGCACTTTTCTGTTTTGCTTTTCTTTTCTTTTCTTTCTTTTTTTTTTTTTTTGTATGTAAGGGGGCTTGCTGTCTACCTAACTGTCCTGGCACTGGCAGTGCCATTGCAGACACTCTCCATCTAACTCAATAGTACTTACCCGACTCTGGGTTCACCGGTGAACCTGACACAGCTTGCAATCCTCCAAAGTGGCCTCCACCCTACCTGACCTGGTAGCTGCCCTTGGCCAGCACCAGAGCCCCTTCAAGGTGGCCACCTACCCCAAAAGACTTAGCAGGTGCCCTCAGCTGGCACTGGAGCCCCTCTAAACTGTCCCCTTACTCTGCCAGTCCCAGAAGGCACCCTTGGCCAGTACTAGCATCCCCAAAGTGGCTTCTGCCCTGGGGGCTGTCCCCACACACCAGAGTGCCCACAACACTTTCAACCAGGGCTTACAGCCAACCACACCAGGGACCAGCCCTGCACACTAGCATGCCCACAGCAATCATGGCCCAGCCACAGCAGGAGGACACATACAGCCCACAACAGGGGCATTCCTTGAGCACCTGGCTGTAGTATCCAGGGGAAATCATGTCATTGGACCCCACAAGGCACCAAAGCTACTCTTTCAAGACTGGGAGATGCAGCTGATCTACCTAATACAGAAAACCAAACACAGAGAGTTAGAGAAAATAAGATGACAAAGAGTACCTTCCAAACAAAAGAATACAATAAAACCTCGAATAAGAACTAAATAAAATGAAGATAAACAATTTTCCAGATAAAGAGTTAAGAGTAATAGTCATTAAGGTGCTCACCAAAATCAGGAGAATAAAGGAACACAGTGAGAAGAACTTTAACAAAGAAATAGACAATATTAAAAAAGAAACAATCAGAGCTAAAGAATACAATAAATTATAAATACACTAGAGGGACTCAACAGCAGATAAAATGATGCAGAGGGATGAGTCAGCAATCTGGAAGACGGATTAGTGGAAATTACTCAACTGGAATAGCAGAAAGAAAAAAGAAACAAATAAAATAAAGTGGATAACTTAAGAGACTTCTAGGACAACATCAAGCATACTAACATTCACACTATAGGGAGACCAGAGAAGAAGGAAGAGAAAGAGACAAAATCTATCTGAAGAAAATAATGGCTGAAACTTCCCTAACCTGATAAAACAAACATATTTAAGTCTAGGAAGCACAGAGAGTCCCAAACAAGATAAATCCAAACAGACTCACACCAAGACACATTATAATTAAAATGTCAAGAGTTAAAGAGGAAAATCTTAAAATTAACAAGGGAAAAACAACTAGTTACATATAGGAGAGCCCATAGAATATCAGCTGACTTTTCAGCAGAAACTTTGCAGGCCAGAAGAGAGTGGCAGAACATATTCAAAGTACTTAAAGAAAGAAAGAAAGAAAGAAAGAAAGAAAGAAAGAAAGAAAGAAAGAAAGAAAGAAAGAAAAAAAAACCCCTTGCAATCAAGACTACTCTGTCTGGCAAGTTATCATTCAGAATTGAAGTAGAGATAAATAGTTAACAAGACAGGCAAAAGCTAAAGGAGTTTATTACCAATAAATCAACCTTACAAGAAATGTTAAAGGAAGTTCTTTAATGGAAAAAAAGATCATAACCAGAAATATAAAAATTACAAAAGAAAAAAGAAATCTCACCAGTAAAAGCAAATATAGAGCAAAGGCAGTGGCTCAACACCCTATATAGCTAGTATAAAGGTTAAAAGACAAAACAAGTAAAAGCACATGTGTCTATAATAATTAGTTAAGGGATATACAAAATAAAAAATGTAAACTATAATGTCAAAACCATAAAATGTGGGGGGAGGGTAAAAAATGTAGTGTTTTTAGAATCCACTTCAACTTAAGTGACTATCAATTTAGACTATTATATGCATAGATTGTTATATAAAAGCCTCATAGTAACTGCAAACCAAAAACTGATAATAGATACATAAAAAATAAAAAGAAAGAAATGCAAACAAAACACTAAAGAAAGTTATCAAATCACAAGAAAAGAGAACAAAAGAAGAAAAAAAAAACAGAAAAGAACAAAAATAACCAGAAAGCAATTAACAAACTGACAGTAAGTATATACCTATCAATAATTACTTTAAATGTAAACAGACTAAATGCTTCAGTTAAAAAACACAAGATGCCTTACATGGATAAAAAAAACAAGACCTATCTATATGCTGCCAACAAGAGACTCATTTCAGATTTAAAGGCACAGACTTCATGTGTAACTGAAAAATTGTACTCTACACTGGAATTTGACACAGCATTGTAAAGTGACTGTAACTCAATAAAAAAATGTTAAAAAAATAAAATAAAATAAAGACATAGACTGAGAGTAGGGATGAAAAAAATATTTCATGCAAATAGAAACAAAAAGAAAGCTGGGGTAACAATACTTATATCAGACAAAATAGACTTTAAAATAAAGACTATAACAAGTGACAAAGAAGGGCATTCCATAATGACAAAAGGATCAATCCAAAAAGAGAACATGAAACTTGTAAATACATGTGAATCCAACACAGGGGCAGCTAATATGTAAATCAAATATTAACAGGCATAAAGGGAGAAATTGATAGTAATACAATAATAGTAGGGGACTTTAATACTCCACTTACATTAATGGACAGATCATCCAGACAAAAAATCAAGAAGGAAACACCAGCCTTCAATGACACATTAGATCAATGAACTTAATAGATATACAAGAACATTCCACACCCAAACAACAGAATACACATTCTTTTCAAGTGCACATGAAACCATTGTCTAGGATAGATCACATATTAGGTCACAAAACAAGCCTCAATACATTTAAGAAAACTGAAATTATATACAGCATCATTTTTGACCATAATGATATGAGACTAGATACCAACTCCAAGAAAAAACACGGAAAAAATGCAAACATAATGAAGGGGAAACAACATGCTAGTAAACATCTAATGGGTCACTGAATAAATCAAAGAGGAAATAAGAAATACCTTGAGACAAATGAAAACGGAAAAACAATGTTCCAAAGTCTAGAGAATGCAACAAAAGCATTTTTAAGAGATCGATACAGGCCTACATCAAAAATCTCAAATAAGCCGAACTTATACCTGAAGGAACTAGAAAGAGAAGAACAAACAAAACTCAAAGTTAATAGAAGGAAGGAAACAATCAGATCAGAGAAAAAATAAATGAAATAGAAACTAAAAATAAGAAAAAAAAAGAAAAGAAAAAAGATCAGTGGTAGGTCAGGCCTTGGCAAGCAGCTTGGCCCCTCAGTCAGCTAGACTCGCTGCAGTACAAAGTCTGTGAGCCACTGTCTCCTGGCTGACACGCCCCATCCTTGGTACAACACAGGTCTGCTTCTCTACATGGGTTCAGGAAGCTGCTTCCACATGGTTCCCAAAGGCCTTTTGCCTGAGGGAAATCTCAGAAGAAAGGGCTAAGTGGAATGAACTCTAGCCACTGCCTCTGCAGTGGCTCTCAGGGAAGCAGCTAATATTCATCTTTGCCCACCTCCATTCTACATTTAAAATTTCCTCACCATTAGCAATCACCGAAGCAAGTATTGTGGCTTACACAGTTGTGTGACCCAAAAGTTTATTCCTGAAGTGTCTGAACATTTGATAATCACATCCTTCTCATTTCAGGATTACTGCACGTTTGTTTATAATGGGGCAAAAGCGTATCCAAGTAACTCACCTGGTTTCACATGATTTTGTTCTGCTTAGAGTGTGTAAAGCACAAAAGGCAAATAAAATAGATAAGAGAGGGAAATAATATTTTATAGTATGCAGATCTCTGCTTCTGTACCTCAATCCCATTAAAATCAGATTAAAAAAAAGTCACTCTCAGGTTTCTGCAAAATTAACTTTTGTGATCACAGTTCCTCAGGCTAATAAGTGCTTCAGGCCCTTTCAAAATCTGCTAGTGGTTGGCAATTAAATGATTAATCATAAAGCATTATTCTGAGTAATTTTTGTGTTTTTTAATCTACATGTTTGTAGCGTCAGATAGGAAGTACAACATTCCCTAACTCTTACTACGCTTGCCTGTTCTCCCTAATCCTTCGGACTCCGTTTATAGAAGAGGCACTTCCTAGTTAAACTTCCATTTCTTTTTTTCTCCTGAAGGTTGTGGCCATTATTTCAAGCTTTGAAATATCTCATCTTTCACAGCTCTTGTTAATGAATTATTCAATGTACTGGAAATCTTTATTATTATTTATTATTATATTATTCTACACTCTGCAAAAGTATCATTTATTTCTCTCTAAGTATTTTGAGTCTCTTTTAAATGGTGGCCATGTAGCTCTAAGGGTGGCCATGTATCTTTTTCACTGTGACAACTCTAGGATTTTCAGCCTTCAGTCTTCATACATCTTGAAATATTTGCACTATACCCACCATCATTGTCTAGAAGTGATAGAAAAAATATCTTCTGAATATAATGAATTCCTGTATTTGGGCACCAGATCTGTGCTCCATAAACTGTCCAAGTCCTTGTTCATGATTTCTCCTACGTTCCCAGAGGAGCTGCCTTTCAGAGGCAGGCAGTCAAAGATTTCAATATCAAACTGACTTTTATAACTAGAATCATTAACAGAGCATTCTCAAAATTTTCTCTCTAAAAGATGATTGTGAGACCCTGGAATTAGCTGAGACAAGCAAGGGAGTTGAGTCTAGGAATTTTTTTAAATGTGGAATTAAAATGCAGATCAAACTTTTAAGCTTAGGAGTTTTCCATTTTTCCCTTTTCAGTGGAATTTCTCTGACAATTGGAGATTGCGTCTCTTGTTCATATTCCCCTGGTCCTGTACTCCAAATATAAGGCTTCTGCCGCAGGGATAATAAATGAGTGACTCTAAATATTATTTTGTACTTTCCCTGTCCCTTCCCACTGCCCCCCACCCAGTCACTCTTAACCTCTCATTTCCCCTTAAAGACGCAAGTACATACACACCCACACCTACACACACCACAGCCTCGCCTTGGCAAAGCAGTGGGTAAGTTGTTGTTTGTGCTCATGTTCTCGCCGTGTGGAAACGTTCCACCTCATTTTACTTGCATTCAGCGTGTGTTGTGAGAAGTTCTTTTGTATCCATATTATCATACACAATTTTCCCAACTACCATGTCAGAAGGGAGGGAATATGTTATTATTTTCGTTTCATTGGGACTAATAGCTTTGCTTTAGAATTAGCGAGAGCAAGAAGTTCTCCTGTGTCTTAGCCTGTCTAAGAGTTTTGGCAGCTAATTTGTCAATATGACATATTTTTCTCACTAGCCAATTCCCCCTGGAACAGCGTCCACTTAACTTTTTTTTTCTTCTCCCCACCAGAGTCGGATGATCAGAGGGCTTTCTGACCATGGGCCGTGGTTATGGTCTCCTTCCTCCAGCCCCTATATTTGGTCAATTTGTCCCGAAACTCCTTGGTTTTCACTGCATAAATAATAGGATTGAGCATTGGAGGCACAAGGAAGTAGAGGCTGCCGAGCATGGTGTGGATATGGGGTGGAATTCCCCGGCCAAAGCGGTGAGTGAGAAAAGAAAACAGTGAGGGAGTGTAAGAGATCAGCATGACACAGATGTGTGTGGTGCATGTGCTTACTGCTTTTTGGTGGGCTTCCTTAGAAGACAGCCGCATTACAGCCCGGATGATCAGTACATAAGATGAGGCAATAGCTGAGATATCTACCCCAGCAACCAAAAAGGCCACCACCAGACCATACATCCTATTGACTGTGGTGTCCACACACACCATCTTCACCACAGCCATGTGTTCACAGTAGGTGGTGGGGATGACATGCTTGGCATGAAAGGGCATCTGCTGGAGGAGGATGGGCATGGGGAGGATGAACAGGATAGCTCTCCCTAAACTCACTAGGCCAATGAGCCCAATGCGGCTGTTGGAAAGGATGGTGGCATAGCGCAGGGGCTCACAGATGGCCACATAGCGGTCAAAGGCCATGGACATGAGGATGGAGGACTGCAAGGCAGAGATGGAGTGGATGAAGAAGAGCTGGACCAGGCATCCCTCATAGCTGATCTCACTCTGGCCAAACCAGAAGATGCACAGTGCCTTGGGAATGGTGGTTGTGGACATGCCCAGGTCAGTGAGGGCCAGCATGCAGAGCAACAGGAACATGGGCTTGTGCAGGGAGCGCTCTGCGGAGATGGTGAAGATGATGGTGCAGTTCCCGAGGATGGTGATGAAGTACATGGATGAGAAGGGAATAGAGATCCATCTGTGTTTGTCCTCCATCCCAGGAATACCTTGGAGAAGGAAGAAAGAGGGATGGCCCTGGGAGGCGTTGCAATCCGTCATGGTGACACCCTGGTGAAGCACCTTGGAAGAGAAATCAAGAAACTATACGAGCCTCAATTTAAAAAGAATTTAAATTTTCAGAGTAGAAACAAAAGTTGTAATATTAAGATACATGAAAATGATTCTGAAAGCATGATAATGTGTATCATTTAGTGTAGTACTATGCTGTAGTATTAGAGTGGTAATAATACGGCACAACAACATTGATATCTGAGAGAATATATTTCATTGTAAGTGTTTTATTAGGGACAAATTGATTCATTATTCGTTAACAAAACGCCATTAAGTTTACAAGAATAAATTATGTTATTTTTGAAATCGTAGCCACTTAGAGACTATAACTCAAAGTATGTGAAACAAAAATGGGTAGAAATACAAAGAGAAATAGACAAAAAAAATCACATACCTTTCTCAGCAAACAAGAGGTCAGCTAGGTCAGAAAATAGACTGTTTACAAAATATGAGGGTTTAAAAACTTACAGTAGAATTCTTATCCAACACCTAAAGAGTGCATATCTACTGCAGATTTGGGAATTATGGAGACCTTTATGATGAGAACTGTATAATAATGATTAAGAATGAAGTAGGCAATGGGGTTCTGGTCACCTGAAGCTCAGGGAAGAAGCAACCAGAATGTGAATATAAAGCCTAGAATCACCTACCTGAATGTGAGGCAATGAGAGAGTGCAAAGCTAGCCCCACACACCTTCAGATATGTGTGTATGAGTTTATACACATGTATGAAGGCATATCTTAACAAGCATCCATGTGGCTCTTGAAAGGCACACTCCTGGCCCTGCATCTCTCCACTCCTCACTCTCAGGCACCTAGAATCGTGGCTCTTTAAGTAACCTCGGTAAAGGCCCCCAGGGTGCCCAGAATTAGCTCTCTGTTACTCCTTCATTCCTGAAACACACACACACACCAGGTACCACAACTATTATGCATAAGATTGACCTTGGAGGTTGCCCTGAGTTCCCAGGAGATAATGCTGATTGACTTTAGGGATGGTGGGAATGTTCCAGTGCTTACCATGCCTAGAAGCCTGAGAGGGGGGGAGTTGAAGCTAAAAGCTGAGTCTGGAACTAGGTTAGGGTTTGGCAATTTGGGTATCCCAAAGGCCCTCCTTCCCATACATATGTGCATGTGACAGCCAGGGAGGGCTTTCGTCCGTGGCTGCGGTATTCAGGGTTGTGAAGTGGTCAGAAGTATAATCCCTGTTGATGGAAACGCTGGTGAAATAGTGTTAGCAGCCTCCAGTTTGATCTAGCCCTAGCCTCTTTCTGACTTTTACTCTAACTTTTTCTCAGGCTAATAGTGTAGCTCCAGACACTCACCGGGACATTTTCTTCAATACTCAACCCCTCACTCAGCACCCATAGCCTCTCATGTCCCAGCATCCTCTCAACCTTTGGGTCCAGATGTGACCATATTTCTTTACTCATTAGTCTAGAGGAAGCAAGGTATCAAAGTTTGTCAAAAAGCATGTTGCCAAATGCACAAGACAAATCACAAAGTCTTGCGAAGACCAAACCGAAGTGACTCAGAGAGCCAGATTCTAACTTCTGATGTAGTGTGTTCTGCCTCCAGACAGGCTCTGTAGGGAGACTGTTCAGAGTCAGGGGTCAGTAAGAGTGAAACAGTGACAGAGGAATGTGAATGACAAAATAAACGTGCCTGGTCAATTAACATCAGTATAAAAAGTACATCAACATAAACAGGCAAACACAGATGCACCTGCTCCTGGACACATCCACACAGCTTCCCCTAATAACATGCACAAGTCCTGGGCTCAGTCATTCTTTTTCCCCTCTGTCCCACGGTGGCCCTGAGGGGTTCTAATGACAGGCAGCAAACCAACATAATCATTTCTTCCCAGCCTTGCTCCCATTATTATATCTTTAGTACTGTCAAATACCTGAATACAACTGATAAAGAAACTTTTCTTGCAGAATATGCCCCAAGCTCTATCAAGGATCGTCCATTATCAGTCAAAACTTCTAACTTTAACCTGTGGATAATTACACTACTCTGGGACAAGAGCCCCAGTCTCATTTCTCCCCAGATCCTGTGTCCCTATCATTAGCATCGTGTATGCACACAGTGGGCATATATATGTGTCAATTAAATGGATAAATGAATGAAGAAGCAAATAAATAATGTCATTTCAATATGAGATAAGTATGTATCCAATTCATAAGATCTTACATACTTTTGTTTTCCTGTGTATATAGAAACCTAAAGTATCACTATGTTTGAAGGCTATACCTTCTCCTTAAATACATTTATAAATTCTTGAAAAATCCAAGGAAATTTCAATGATTTGTTTTGCTTGAAATCTTGCCAAAATGATTCTGAAATTCATCCGTATAAACAAACATCTAAAGATAATAATGATAAAACAGAGGGGAGCTTACCCTAATGTTCTCACACAAGGTTATCTTGTTCACTCGTGCAGGGTGGCCTCGAGGGATGACACTGAGGCATGGCGTTTCTGGTTTGTGAGGTATGCATATCTTTAACTTGGCCAAATAATTATAAATTGATCTTGCAAGTGGTTGATGCTCATTTAGTTTCCCATTAGCAGTGAATAGGTATTCATATTTCTCTATATCCTCACTAATTTTTACTATTATCTGAGTTTTGTTCTAAATATGCCAATGTGAGGGGTGTAAAAGTGGTTTTTATTGCATTTTCCTTAGTACTCCCATGGTTGAGGTTTGTTTTATAAATTGATTGTCCATATATCTTCTGATAAGTGTATGTTCTTATCTTTCACTATTTCCACTTTTCCTATTTTTCTACCATTTTTATATCCATGAACTTTGTAATATATATCTTAATATTTTGATCTTTAAAAATCTTTCAATTAATTTATTAATTGTTTAACATAGATGCCATGTACATTTCTGTTAAATTAACTGTAAGTACCATAGATTTTGTTGCTACTGTTATAACTTTTAAAATATTTATTTCTAATGGTGTCTTTATATAAAAATGCAATTAATTAGTTTGGGGTTTTGTTTTTTTACTTCGAGTTCAGCAAATTTCTTGAAATATCATTAGTCCTAAAAAAGTCTATCTTGAGTCTTATGAGTTTTCTCTATAGAAAGATCATGTCATTTGTTAATAATGATTAACAATAATATCTTTTTTCTTTTGTGATCTTAAACCTCTATCTTTTCATTGTTCTATTATGTCAATTTGCATAACATTAGCAGGAAACTCTGTGTCTTGGAGATTCTTTTATACTCAAAATAGTGACTAAATGAGAAAAAGAAAGAGTCAGGATGTATTTATATTGGCTCACAAAATAATCTGCATGTAAGGTTTATCACACTGACGGTATCAGGAAAAACGTAAAGATAATCAGTGGCTCTAAAGTGAATATATTAGCTACGAAGTGTCATTTTGAAGAAATTTGTTGAGAAACTTGTGCCATGGCTTCCCCATTGACATATGTGCTTCCAGACTTCACAGTAAGTCACCCAGCAGTCACCTTCATCTATTTCGAATCTAATCCCAGATCCAGAGGACCCTGAGCTCTCATACTGTCTCTGGCCAAAGGCTAACACTCTTACTGCAAATAAATACTCTTGGTCTAAGAAAGTGTGAGAAATCAGTCAATCAATCAATGTGTGTGTGTTTGTTTGTGTTATTCTCAATTTCCTGAGGCTATAAGTAAATAGTTCTTTTTTGACCACTTTTCCTCTACTTCCAGCACATGGAATTTTTGTACATAAAGAGAATATCTCTCCATGGTTCTTACCATCAAATGTACTACATTGCCTCCTGACCTTTCCCTGGGGAGAGTCAAGACCCACAGGGCCATTAAAGGTCACGAATAGCTTTGCAGGAAAATAGTGTTCTATGTATTTAGCAGGTATAAATGTTGTTCTAAACACCTCAGAAACTCTCAGATAATAAACAGTACTGGCTTGTTAAGATTAGCAGAAACAGCACCTCTAGTCCAAGGATAAGAGGTACTTGAGAAAGTAGAAAATTAACTATAATTTTGCCCCGTTCGTCCTTAGGGTGTGGAGAGAGTAAACTACCTCCTCCCCGTAAAAAAGTCCAATATTCTCAGGCGGATCTGTCTGGTGTTGACGCCGTAGACCAAGGGGTTGAGAACAGGGGGTAAGAGGAGATAGAGATTTGTGAGTACAATGTGGACATGAGGAGGTACTCGGTGACCGAAGCGGTGAGTGAAAAAGGGAAAAAAAGCAGGTACATAGAATACAAGAATCACACAAATGTGGGCTCCACAAGTGCTAAATGCTCGGAATTGGGCATCCTTTGAGGGCAGGTGCAGCATGGCCCGCAGGATCAGGCCGTAGGAGGTGGCGATGAGGACCACATCCATGCCAGTGACTGAGAGTGCCACGGTGAGACCATAAATGGTGTTGGGCTTGATGCTGGCACAGGACAGCCTGGCAATGCCCATGTGCTCACAGTAGGTGTGGGGGATGACGTGATGTCCACAGAAAGGTAAGCGTTCAATGAGAATGACAAAGGGGAACACAAAGAGAAGGCCACGGATCACACATGCCAGGCCAATCTTCCCAATCACCATGGCACTGAGGATGGATGTATAATGAAGTGGACGGCAGATGGCCACATAGCGGTCCAAAGCCATGGCCAGCAGAACAGCGGATTCCGTGGCAAAGACTGTATGAACAAAAAACATTTGGGTGAGGCATCCATGGTAGGAAATTTTGTGGGACTTAAACCAGAAGATTGTTAACATTTTGGGCAACGTAGTTGAACAGAGCACCAGGTCCGTGAGGGACAGTAAACACAGGAAGAGGTACATTGGCTCGTGCAGAGCTCTCTCCTTCACGATGGTGTAGAGGATGGTGCCGTTGCCAACCAGAGCAAGGATGTACATGGAGCAGAAGCGGATGGCAGCCCAAAGGTGCTGGTCTTGCATACCAGGGATTCCAAGTAGAATAAATGTGGATGGATGGAAGGCAGTGTCATTGGAGATGGATGCAGAAAGCATAATGATGCAGAGAACCAGCCTTTATCTTAACAAAAATTGTTAGAAAATGAAATAAAGTCACCCAGATGCCATTTATTCCTCCTAAAAATCCATTTAATTTCCTGCCTCTTTTCCATTTTCACCAATTCTATTCTACAGCAAGCCTTTCTCATTTCTTTCTTGGGTTATTAAAATAGCTTGTAAATCATATGCCCACTTCTAGGATTTCCATCTTCTAGTGAAACCTCTGCATTGCTACCTAATATTCTCACATGTGAAAATCATCAACTTAATACCAATATAACCTTTCTTCGTGTAGGCTGTGCAGAATATCTTGTGTTATCTTCCTCTGGTCTACCCTCCACTGCTTCCCATCTTGTTCTGGGCCCTGGGACAGACTCCCCTGCCCTCTCACTTCTGGTTGTATCTGGCAATGAGAAACACCAACAGGAGACTGGAGGGAGGTCATGGGTTTATTCCTCCAGCTCCCTCCCAGCAGGGTTGCTGCAAACTGGCTGCATGTCTCTGCAAGCAGCTTTCTCTGGTTCTGGGTTTCTCTTCTAACCGTATTCTCCTCTTGTCCTTTTAGTCCAGGGGTTGTGACAGTAACTGCTGTCACTAATCCAGGAACTTCATAAGCACCCGATATTTTCTTACACTTACCCACACCTTTGAAAGTGGTTTCCATATTACACTATCCTGAAATTCCCTAATTCTGGCACACTCTGTTTCCCTCTAGGATTTTGGTATGAAAGCATGCAAAACTCTTCTTGCTTTTGCCCACATATTTAGCATTATTGACCAACACACTGCACCATATACTGCATGGTACAATCATGTCTAAGTGTTTTGAAATGTCTAAAAGCATGTTTAACACACCTGCATGACTTATGGTGCTTTTTTGCACAGAATGGATATTCCCATTTGGTCCCTGACAAGTAGTTAATAGTCATTCAAAACTCACATGAGTACATATCCCTCCATGAATCCCTTCTGCTACAGTAAGAGAATGATACAGCTTTATCTTAACTCCCTTAGGAAGTATAAACTTGTTTTATAATTATGTGTATGCCTCTTGCCCCACTACACTAGGAAATTTCTGAGTCCCTTTTTTTTCTCTATATCCAGCATCCCTTCTTTACATATACTAGGTCAAAAATAATGTTTGACAAGTAAATAGATAAAGGACTGAATGCAGCAATTGAATTTTTAATAGACTTGGATAAGTTACCATGGTAGGAAGATAGTGTTTAGTCTTGGAAGTCCTTACAGAAGATCTTTCCTCACCAGATCTATAATCCCCATCACGTTCTTTTCAATCTGTACATTCCAAGAGATTCTCCTTTTTAGCTCTTCAATACATTTATAATCTAATCTATCTATATAGCAAACTTCTATCACTTTCTTGGTTGGTCACATGCATTTTCTGATTGATTGCTGAGCATTTTTCTCCTCTCTCCCAAGGTTAGGCAGTGACACATCCTTTGTCTCCACGTGCTCTGTCTCTGCCAGCACTAAACTAAACATGGGATGGGTCCTTCTGCAGTGTCTTGATCACGAAATATTACAATCCATACCTTGTCCTTATTTCTCACTTTATGCTAAGTGTGCCCATGTGAAGACTTCCCCTCTACTCCTTTTAGGGAAAGGCATATCCATGAATCACAGAAGGACTGTTTAAGACCCATTCTAGAAAGCAACTGTTTAACTCCATTTTGTATTTATTTGTGCCCCTTCATGGTGTATAGGATGGGTAGGCATCTTAGTGCTTGCTCCGTTATTCCAAAAGAAGAACAAGACACTCATTCGTAAATGCGCTCACAAGTACAAACTCATGCTTACGCATATAAGATAACCTAAAACTTTCTGAGGTGGCATGTCAAATTTTAATCTCCAGGTGGCTGGCCCTAGTATGGTATGGCCAGTCCTAAGTCTATCATGACCATTGATTCTCTTTAAATTGTTTTACATCCTTAGCAATTAGCATTTTGACTTTCAGAAGAACCTAGAAACATTTTAGGGAAAGCAATGGGAGAAGCTCCGTTAAGCTCCTAACAGGCACTTCTCTTTCATGCCATTCTCTTACCGTAAGCGTTGCCTCTTAGAATCCATATTCAAAGTTCTAATCTTAGCCTTTCTCATTTCCTGGAGCTCACTTTCCCCCCATTTCCTTCTGTCCTCTCCACCACCTTCATTTTTCATCAGCTCTACCCGCTACTAGCTTTACTCCCTAATAGATCTACGTTGCTCACCACCGGTTTATGCCTTGCAGGTCCTGGTCCTGGAACCATTTTGCAAAGGAAGGGTAAAAACCAGAGAATGCAGAAACACAGCAATTAAAAAAAAAAGACCAAAGAACAAAAGAAGTAGTCCTGGGGTCAGAAAGGACAGACACAACCACAAAGGGGATGGACATAGGATCATGCTTCCAGTAGAGAAGAACCAACACAGTGCCTGGAGGAGTGGAGTGCAAATATACTTCCTTGTCCTCTCCAGGGATTCAAGACACGTTAGAACAGAGAACCTCTGAACCAGAGGGACATATGGGTCTCAGGTCCCAAGGCCCCAAGTCAGTCTAAGATATGAGCAAGAATTAAACCAAACTAATACTTCCCAGCTTAGGACTTTTACACTTCTGCTCATATTAATGGCGGTTTGGCAATTTTGGAATCTAGAATGGTAGCATATCTGAGTCTCAGCAGGGTTTGATCTAGATTGATCAGTAATTTGATTAAAAAATAACTCTGGCAAGTGTCAGATTTACCATGTCTCCAGCTCCAGTCTAGAACTCCTAAAACTTCTTGTGCAGGGACTGTTTCATTTTATTTTGAATCCTAGCAAAAGCTTATTTCACAGTGTATGATTAATAAATGTCCATTGAGTTGAAATGAGCCTGCTTCTAGCTTTAGACAATAAACCCTGGCAAAATTTTTCACTGTGGCTGCCATTCTTCTCAGGTGGGAAGAGGTCTTTTTTTTAGATATTTACTGCAATGTTTAGTCTTGCTTGGCAGTTCTCTCCATCTTCCCTCAGTAGAGAATCATCACTAACTTTGTGTTCAGCCCATTGTTTAGAGTACAGGCTAGTAATTTACTTGTGTGGGGCAAATATCTAACACAACGTACATATAAGTCTGAAAATCATAGATAACCAGCCTGGTATAGTCTTATTCCGCCAACAGGAAAACCCTTCATACAACCTCACATCCAGTCAACCAGGAAAGTGTACTTTCAATGTCTAGTGGAATTTATCCCTTGTTCCACTCAACTCTTCCTTTGTGCTCTTACAAAATACTTAACTGTTCTGGGAGTGTTTCATTTCCACGTCTATGTAAAAGTAATAATAACTTGGGAGTGCTTCATTTAAAGAAGAGCTCTGAGAAATAAGTGGGATAACAACTATTACCTTATTATGGATAAAATAAGTCTTTCCCCATGACTACTCATAATTTCCTCTCTGATTAGATTGAGTTATAAATCCAGGTAGATTTCCATCATGCAAAATAGGGATTTCATTCATTACTTAAAACTCATTTGCTTCAATTCTTTTATTCAGCAAGTACTTATTGCATACCTGTTCGAGACTAGGAACTTTGCAAGTGATTAGAATGTGATGGTAAACACAGCAGAAACTAAGCTGGTCCTTGATGACACAGTGTAGGGAGTAGACATTAAATAACTATGTACACAAGCAATTGCCTTATTAGAGTTGTCATGAGTCCTGAAATGAAAAGAACATTGTGCAGTGAGAATGTGTACAAGAGATATTAATCTAATGTGCAGGGTTAAAGGAGGAATATTCGAGGAAGGATTCTTAATTGAAGCCTAAATAGAAATTGCCAGGCAAAGAATAAAGAAAAGCACAGTAGAAGAAACAGGAAGAAATCTGATACCTTTGAGAAGCTGAAACTTGGTGAGTATGGTGGTATACTGTCTTAATTTATTAACAGTAACATCAGTCTGCCCAAACGTGGTCATTTTCTACAACTTCTTCAAAATATGGGGCTAACATTATTAAGATTCCTGGAATTTTTTTTCAACAGAGTATATAAGAGAGGCAGTTGAATTTAGAACAAGCTGAGTTTAGAATAAACAAACATTGACTGAAATAATATACAATGGAATCTAAATTGGGTGGAGAAGAAAGAAAAGGAAGGCAAGAGATGATGGCGTGGAGGAAGGGGTTCCTGATGAATTTTGAATATGCATGAAATCTTTATTGGAGAGCACATGGTATGTCAGGTATTTTCATAAAACAGGGTATAAGAAGATGCCTAAGACTAAGTTTTTGCCTTCAAGGTACTCATAATATAGGTGTGGATAGATAATTACACAAGCAAATAAGATGATGGCTTATAATAGTGGCATGAATAAAGCAGCCCCTTCATGTGTCTCTTCTAAACTGCCTACAGAGTATTACAGACAACAAAAAAAATCACCACTCATATATACAAAGGATCTTATTTTAGAATGATAGTTTTACTCTTTACTTCTTACTCCTAAGGAATTTAATATGTTCATCTTGATTAAATATATGGCTTCTTTTCCAGTTGAGAGTTTAGGAAATAGGTATTTTTATCCTGGGACAGTTTCTTAAGAGGAGCATATATGGCTTCTGCTCAACTCCACCCAACACACGCTGTATCCACACCAAGTTTGTGATTCTTTTGTTTCTGTTTTTGTTTTTTGTAAAATAACAAAACACTGGCTATGATAACACAAAAGAAGAACATCACTCTTGAAATTACTTGCTCAAAGAGTCAGGGAAGAGCAAATTAATTAGAAATAAACATACACCAAGTGTGAATAAATGTAAATCAAGTGCAAGGCTCTGATTTTCATGGAAGGTTGCTCTTTTTATTAAAGTCTTCCATTCCCTGCAATGATCCTAAAGACAATACTTATGCATGATCCTGAGAACAACTGAACTGTTGAAGAGTTTCAAGATGCAAAGAGACACAGTCGTATGTGGATAGTAAAATGATCGCTCTGGCTTTTATAGAGAGAGTGGATTGGATGGAGCAAGGTTGTAACTCCTTGAAAAGGATAATTTTGAAATGCTCTCAAAAGAGACAGGTAATAGATAAGGGCCCAGATAGGCTGAAAGACCATGACAAAGGTGAGAATATGATGTGTATATCTCCTGTAATGACTTGTAAGCCCTTCAGACTCAAATATTCAACTCAAATACTGAGTTCATTTTGTTGGAGGGTGACTTAAGGGAGATAAGGGCGAAGCCACAGGCTCCTGGTGTTAGACTTCAGGTTTGTGGTGGTGCGATTTACTATAAAGGAAAACAGAAAAGGAAGAGTATTTTTTAGGGAGAAGGTTAGTGAATTTCCAGGTCAGTTTTGGAGAAATTAAGTTTGAAAAGTTTAGGAACCATTCAAGTGAGTAGATATCTAGGAAGAAATTGGATAAAGAACTCAAATTTAGACAGATCTGGGTTTGGATCTTAAATATCTATTTGTCTTTCTGTAGTCTTTGTAAGTCTGTTTTATTTCCTCATTTGTGAAATAAATTACCTAATGTTACCTTTTCATAATTCTTTTTAAATTAAATCAAATTTTAAATTTGATTTTAATTTTTAAAATTAGATCAAATTTAAAATTTTTTAAAATTAAATATAATTTTAAAATACATTTTAAATTAAATGTAATCATTTCAAATTAAGTTAAACTTGTAAAATATGGGCCAAGGGTAGTGAAAAAGTTTTGAAGCATGCGATTGAAGAAAACAGATGCAAAAGATAATCAACTCTATGAAATTTGAGGTGGGTAGGGAAAAACAAGTAAAGCAAGTGAAGGACAGAGGAGGAGGGATTAATAACATATAGAATCAGGACTGAAGGGTGAGCTGTAAGTTTGGTAGTCGTAACAGAAAGAATTGATAGCTACTTAAAAGGGAAGGAGGCTTTGTCTTTGATTCAGAAACTGAGAAACACAGGGGTGAATTGCATGTTAGAAAATATCTAGCCTTCAAATATCTCAAAACGAGAAATAGGAAATACATAAACCTTAATCTTAACGCTCTTCTGTACCCATCATCAGCTTCTTCACACAAGTGATGAAAAAACTAAACCAAGAAAATTCTTGATTTTCTAGAAGTCCCAAAGACTTTCTTTCTCCCCTCTCCCTCCTGCTTATTCTTTGTACATGAGTAGAGCTATAAAATTTCAAGTTAAAAGTAGTTACAACTTTATGCTTATGTCTTCCTGCATTATACAAAATTTCATCTAATTGATTTTACCTAAATATCTCCTTCAGGGGTCCTCCCTACTCATTGTGTCTTCTTCAAAGTGAAGAGGAGAACGAATTTGTCCTGGATCTGATTGGTCTTCACACCATAAACTACAGGATTTAGAGCAGGAGGGATGGCCACATAGAAGTTAGCAAATAGGATGAGCATGTTTCGAGGCACACCGTGCCCAAAGCGATGCGCAAGAATGGAGAAGAAGGCAGGAGTGTAAAACATGAGGATCACACAGACATGGGAACCACAGGTGCCGAGAGTCTTTTGGCGGGCACCCAGGGATGAGAGTTGAAAGACAGCACGAAGGATGAAGAAATAAGAGACAGCAATAAAGATCACATCTGAGATGACAGTCATGAAAGGCACAGAAAATCCATACCAGATGTTGATGGAGATGTCGGCAGAGGAAAGCCGAGCGACACCTATGTGCTCACAGTATGTGTGTGGGATGATATGTGTCCCGCAAAAGGGCAACCGTTTCAGCAGAAAAACATCTGGCAGGATGACAGAGAAGCTCCTCACAACAACGCTCACCACGAGCTTGATAATCACCTGAGGAGTCAGGATTGTGGTGTATCTCAAGGGGAAGCAGATGGCCACATAGTGATCCAATGCCATGGCCAGCAGGATGGCTGAATCCACTACAAAGCTGAAGTGGAGGAAGAACATCTGGGTGAGACAACCAGTGAAGGTTATTTCCTGGGAGCCAAGCCAGAGGTTACTGAGCAGTTTGGGGACTGTGGCAGTAGACAGGATGAGGTCCGTGGTGGCCAGCATAGAGAGGAAGAAAAACATGGGCCCGTGGAGGCTGTCCTCAACTGCAATGAGGTAGAGGAGGTGCCATTGCCCGCGATAGCCAGAACGTAGATGACACAAAAGGGAATCCCAATCCAGACGTGGAACTTCTCCAGGCCAGGTATTCCAACAAGGATAAAGGAAGCAGGGTTGTAACAGCTCAAGTTATACATGGTCTTTTCAGTCTGGGATCCACTGGATTCCGAGCCCTGAGAACAAATCAGTATCAGAATGGGCTGTGAAAGACAACAATCCCGCTCTGGTGCTGACCTCACTGAGGACTGCAGGGTCACATCCAGGGTGCCTGCATGAGAAGGAGAAGCACCTCCTGTCCCCAGGATGAGTCGGCACCCACAGCTCTAAAGTTGTTGCCCCTTTACTTTGCCAGTGGCCCCATATCATTTCTTTATACATTTATTAATAAACCATATGGGATGGTTATTTTTATAGGTCACAAATTTCATGTGATTAAACATAAATAACTGGCCCTTTCTCAATACAGAATATTCAGGATAGGTCCAGGTTCAAAAGGAAAAAAAAAATGTATGCATGAGGAGGAGGGAGGAGTGTGTGAGGGAAGAAAGGGAGGAGAAGAGAGAGAGAGGAAAGAACATTAAAACTGTTAAATGGGATGAAGAAAGGGGAGTAATTGATTTGTACACAGTACATATTGTCTCAGACAACGGGTTTGATAAAATAAACTGAAGAGTTTCAATAAAGTAGCAGATAAAGAAAGGGAAAGGAAAAAGAAAGAACAGATTCCAGGGGTAGGTGGTATGGGAGCTTTTGTTACACAGAGATTGAAATACGGTACAGATTAAGATGTGTGCTCACTGGGCTGTGAATATATGAGAAGGCATCTACCAGTAAATGCAAAGGATAAGTGAGCAACATTCCCCTGACTCAGGCAGAGAGCAGTGAGCTCAGAGGATGACCTCAGGGACACTGTCAAAGCTTTGGAAGATCTGTTCCCTAACATAAATTAGGAAGACAGCTCTACCCATCAGTGAGTCTAGAAATGCCTCTATAATAGATATCAGCCAGTGTGATTTAGCCTAGGCAAAGTCAAGCAGAGCAGATTTTCACCTCCTAGAGATGGGAGGAAGAGTAATAAAGTTTTGCCCCCATGTTTTTATTTCTGATCTGCCCATGTTGGACTCCATCTTTGGGAATTTTCAGTTTTGCACTAAATAGAGCCTGCCTTTGGAGGTGACTTTTGCACTGGAAATAGCCTTTGAGTTTTACCTCTGTCATGTGATCTATTTTATGAAGTACTTTTGACCTTATACTGGAGAATCCCAGAATAACCTGACCCATCTTTAGACCAGTTTTGAAGAGGCTTCGTTCTTATCCTCCCCTCAAAATTTACAGAGTCATTCAAAACCTTTGGGGGAAGGAAGTAGATTTTGTGGACAGGTTATAAGAGCTGGATATTATTGCATCTGGTGGGTATCTGTGGTTTTGTGCACAAGGAGGGAAGCGTGGATTGAGCCATGTAGGATTTGGTGACATCTCTACCAGAACCCCAGTCAAATTTTACATAGTGAACTTCTTTCTCTCAGGGGATGGTTTTGTCATTGCCAACGTCCTTAATTAACCAGAGTGAACAAAGCATCTACCAAGGAGGTATGTAACTAGTTCCCACTGTCCAAAGGGAGCTCCCTGCCCCTGAAGAATGTATGTTCTAAGTGGCATCTCCAGATCTGTTACAGATGGAACTCTTTCAGGCATTGAGCTTATTAGAAGAAAGAGAGCAACAGTCTTCGCAAAAACCTCCCTTAAAAGGTTGGCTGCATCATCTTTTGTGGCATGAAGACCAGGTAGACTGAGAAAGCTCTAAAATGTCTCTGTAATTTAGGCTAGACTGCACGTCAGTTCTTTGGAGCATAGACTCACTGCCTCCTGACATGAAATGCATTTCCTCGGGGTCACTGGGGTAAAAACATAAAAGGAGAAAAATAAAACCTCTAATCATTAAAACTACAAAGAGGGATCAAAAAGAAACATCCCAATCAAGGTCTGCTGCTCTAGTCAAAACCTATTCAGACCTCAGTCTTTTACCCAAAAAGCTCTTCTTTCCTAATGAAGTCCCCACTGTGACCTGTCACAGTAGCTGGTCTGCACTGAAGCATTATGCTGTACACCAGAAACTGACACAAGATTGTAAACTGACTACACGTCTAAATAAATAAATAAATAAATAAATAAATAAATAAATAAATAAATAAATAAATAAAAAGAAATCAATAGTTTCCTTTCCTTTCAGGGTCCAATTACCATGGAGTCATTGGTGTGAGACTGTCTTCCCCCCAAAGTCACATCCTCCAGGGCACTAAAGAAACCTGAGGCTACATTATTTGATTAAAATCGCAGGGTCAGTGGATTTTTGGATATTTCTTCTCCCTGATTAACTATAGTTTTCAACTCACCAAACTCTGCCTTCAGTCTCTTGCTTCACAGGAGTAGTAGGAGGTAGCAATATGAAGGAAGAAAGTAAAATTTTAGGCTGGAAGAGATTCCGGAAGAGAGGAGAGAAAACATTTATGCATTTCCTTACATTCCCAAAAGATAGACCTCAGGCTACGTGGACCTGTCCATTTCCCGTTCCCAGACAAGGAACCGAATCAACCATTTTAACTCTTCCCTTGAGATGGAATGCAGCTTGGTGGGTTTAGTGTGCTTTTTATTGGATTTCCTAGGAGATTCAGCCTAGACAATTCAGACCCAGTCTGATGAGACAGAATTCTCAGTGGCCTTGTACATGTGGTTTTCTTTAATTAGTCTGTTTGTATAATCTCACACTAATACTGTACATTTTCAATTAAAGTTTGCTAGCCTTGATATTGGAAGGTAAGTGCTCCAACTTTTTCTTCTAAAGAATTTTAGCCGTTCTCAGTACTTGGCATTGCCATAAAAGTTTTATAAGCAGCTTCACAACTTACAAACACACACATACACACATTTAGAGTTTTAATTTTGATTGCATGGAATCTATATATCAATATGTGAATACTTTGTATGTTTGTAATACTGTATACATTTGTATTATAAAAATAGAAACATGATATATGACTGCATTAATGTAATCTTTAAATTTCCTCAAAAATGGGTTAAGATGTCCATATGTTCTTAAAAAATACCAATACCCTTTTTTGTTGAATGTAGAATATTTGTTTTCTATAGCTGCTATATCAAATTATCACAGACTTCATGCCTTAAAACAACATAAATTTATTATCTTACAGTTTTGCAGTTCAGAATTCCAGCATGTCTCACTGAGCTAAAATCAAGGTGTTGAGAAAGCAGTGTTCCTTTCTGGAAGTTCTAGAAAATAATCTGTTTCCCTGCCTTTCCATGCTCACATTTCCCTCTGATTCTCCTCTTCTGTCTTCTTCTTCCCCTTCCACGAAGCTCTGTGATTACATTTGGGTCTCTTGGATAATCGAAGAAACTCTCCCTATTTTTAGCTCTACTGAATGATTTCATGATATTCATCTGAAACTCAATTCCCCTTTGCTATGTCACCTAACGTTATCACAAGGGTTTAGGATGAGGGCATCATTTAGGTGGCCATTATTCTGCCTACTACACCAGGTCTCACAGTTTGCAAATTAAGTTAATCAATCTCTCTAATCTTGATTAATTTTAATTTGCTAGGTATGTTAATAATAATAGATATATTTAATGCCTCATTTGACTCTGTTAATTTCTTCTTGCTTCTTAGTTGATATTTTACATGTTGAGACTATATTTTTACACTCACATAAGTTGCCTATTTTCACATATCCTCGTGGTTTGCAGCGTCATTCTGAGTGGGAGATACCCTCTAACTTTTCTTTGTTACTTCCTTCTTGTGCCCATCCGCCCAGTTGCCCCATCCTCTTCTCCTAGGCACTCTGTCCTGAACCAGAGTTTAATGTGGTAGTTTCTGATCCTGATCCGGTGATGATTTTATGGATATCATAGATCTAGTTTCTGAGTCAGAAGGAAAATAAGTTTGATTCCTGAGAGCAGAATTGCCCATACCCTCTTACTTTTCTAAGCAAACCGCTTTCTAAAAACTTTAATTATGGAAAGTAGTTTGATACCAGGTTTGGGTGTGTGTGTGTGTGTGTGTGTGTTTGTATGTAGATACATTAACATTTTGATGTGCTTAGTCTACATTTTAATAAGGAATCCCATCTCTCATTCTTGGTTTCAAGTAGTAACCTCAGTTTAGGTTTTCTACATAAAAGAATTTTTACAAACTTGCAGAAGCTACCACTTCCTTTTTCTAGATCTGGAACCCGGACTATCTATGGATCTCTGTTCCTTCTGGTTCATAATCCTTGTTTTATACTTTCTTTTCTGATCTGCAGGATGTAGGAGTGAACCTATAGGGTCTCAGAGGTGAAGCAACACTCAGGAGAAAAATAATACCATACTTTCCACCTCAGGGAGACTAGATGAGAGTCACCTGGGTTGGGAGAGTGCATCACTCAAGGAAGCATGGGAAGGGTGGGGGCTGAAGACAATGAGAGTGAAAAAGAGTTGGGATTGGACAACTTGGAGAGATTAGGGGTAAAAATCAACAGGTTGTCCATTTTCTTAAATCCTAAATGCTGAGACGTCTGGGCAGAAGTGGCAGAACCTTCCCATCCACCTCTAGGCCCATGGAGGGGAAGAAGGAGCAGTTCTTGGAGAAGTCACAGGGGCTGCCCCTCAAAATTTGGACGTAAGTTTTCTCAGGTGAAGGGAGGAATTGAAGAGTCAAGTGGGGCAGTGCAGGGCAGACCTGTTTGAGCTGAGCCCAGACTTCCCCTTGGCCTTCCGGGCAGCCCCAGGGGGTGTGGCTGTGCTGCTGCTGCTGCTGCTGTCCATGTTCTCTTAGCCTAGAAGCAGCCGCCACCAGGGCAGCAAATGCCTTCTGAAAGAGGAGGTTTGCAGAAGGGTCCCTACACTGTGCCGTTCTCATTTACTGACTTCGGCAAGTTGATCTACCTCCAGAGGGGATCTAATTAAGACTTTACACAATCATCATAAGGCTGCTGGGCAAATGGAGCCTAAAGGACTCTACATTCTTTTTTTTTCCCCTGAAGTTTCAACAACTGGATGCACTGCAGGGTGTTATCAGGGCCAGAGACCCAAATAGTCACTCAGCTCACAGAAGCCCACTGGCCATTCCCATTGGCAGAGGGCCCTATGAAAAGGCTGGGGAAGAGCTTCTCTAGCTTTCTCCAAACCCCTCTGAGGTAAACAGACCCCCAGTGATTCCCGCGTCCTGGTGTTCATGATGTTGTGCAATTCCTTCCCCGTGCGAGTGAGCAGAATTTGTGAATTCCTTGTAAGCAATGGAATGTGGCAAAGGTAATGGAATGTCAACAGTATGGTTATGTTACAGTATTTGAGACTGTCTTCCTAGAGTAGTTGTCTTTTCCTGATACCTTGGAAGAAGTAACAGTCATATTGTAAACTTCCTATGGAAAGACACACATAGCAAAGAACTTTGGACAGTCTGTAGCAGCTGAGGGCCTTGGTCCTATAAATGCAAGGAACTGAGTTCTGTCAACAAGCTAAGTTAGCTTGGACCCAGATCATTCCCTACTCTAACGTGCATCCTAGCTGGCGCCTTGTATATATTCCAGTGAGAACCTAAAGGAGAGAACCTAGCCAAGCTGTGCTCAGATTCCTGAGCCAAAGAAACTGTGACATAATAAATGAATGTTCTTTTAAGCCTGAATTACTGGATCCCGTCAATGAATTCAGTAAAGTTGCAGGATACAAAATTAACACACAGAAATCTGTTGCATTTCTATACAGTAACAATAAACTATCAGAAAGATAAATTAAGAAAACAATCCATTTACCATCACATCAAAAAGAATAAATACCTAAGAATAAATCTAAGGATGTAAAAGGCTTGGCAAAAGATAAGACAGTGATGAAAGAAACTGAAGACAACACACACAGATGGAAAGATATATCATGTTCATGAACTGGAAAAATTTGTACTCTTAAAATGATCAAACTACTCAAGGCAATCTGTATATTCAAAATAACCCACATCAAATTACAAATGGCATTTTCCCCACAGAATTAGAGCAAATAAATTGTGTATGGAAACAGAACAGACTGCTATAGCCAAAGCTACCTTGAAAAAGAATAACAGAGCTGGAGGTCACACTAAACAAAGCTACAGACTACTAAACAAAGCTACAGTAATCAAAACAGCATGGTACTGGCACAAAAGCAGACATATGTAGATCAATGGAACAGAAAAGAGCTGAAAACCCACACACTTACAGTCAATTAATCTATGACAAAGCAGGCAAGGATATACAATGGAGAAAAGACAATCTTGTCAACAAGTGGTGCTGGAGAAACTGTTCAGTTTACATGTAAAAGAGCAAAATTAGAACATTTTTCCACATCATATACAAAATAAACTCAAAAGTGATTAAAGGTGTGAATATAAGCCCCCAAACCATAAAATTCCTAGAAGAGATCATAGGCAGAACACTTTTTGACGTAAATCTTAACAATATTGTTTTGGATCTGTCTCCTAAGGCAAAGAAAACAAAGGCAAAAATAAACAAGTGGGACCTAACTAAACTTAAAACCTTTCGTCGCAAAGGAAATCATCAACAAAAGAAAAAGACATCCTAGTGAATGGGAGAAGATATTTGTAAATGACGTCTCATAAGAGGTTAGTATCCAAAATATATAAAGAACTCATACAACTCAATATAAAAAAACCCAAAAACTTGATTTAAAAATGGGCAAAAAACCTCAATGGACATTTTCAAAAGAACACAAACAGGTGGCCAATAGGCAGGTGAAAAGATGCTCAGCATCGCTAATCATCAGGGAAATGCAAATCAAAACCACAATGAGATATCACCTCACACTCATCAGAATGACTATCATTAAAAATACCACAAGTAACATATGGTGGTGAGGATGTAGAGAAAAGGTACACAGTCGGTGAGAATATCCAAAGAAAACAAAACAATAATTCAAAAAGATACATGCATTTCTCTGATAATTAGTGATATTGAGCATTTTTTCATGTACCTGTTGGCCATTTGTATGTCTTCGTTGGAGAATTTCTTGTTTAGGTCTTCTGCCCATTTTGGGATTGGGTTGTTTGTTTGTTTGTTTGTTTGTTTTGTTATTAAGTTGTAGGAGATGTTTGTATATTCTGGAAATCAAACCTTTGTCAGTTGCATCATTTGCAAATATTTTCTCCCATCCTGTAAGTTGTCTTTTGGTTTTACTTATGGTTTCCTTTGCTGTGCAAAAGCTTATGAGTTTAATTAGGTCCTATTTGTTTATTTTTCCTTGTATTTCTATTGCCTGGGTAGACGGCCCTAGGAGAACATTGCTCAGATTTATGTCAGAAAATGTTTCGCCTATGTTATTTTCTAGGAGGTTTATTGTGTCTTATCAGCCAGTTTGAGATTATTTTTGTGTATGGTGTGAGGGAGTGCTCTAACTTCATTGATTTACATGCAGCTGTCCAGTTTTCCCAACACCACTTGCTGAAGAGACTTTTTTCTCCATTGTATATTCTTGCCTCCTTTGTTGAAGATTAATTCACCATAGTTTGTGGGTTAATTTCTGGGTTCTCTGTTCTGTTCCATGGATCCATATGTCTGTTTTTATGCCAATAACATGCTGTTTTGATTACTGTACCTCTGTAGTGTTGTCTGAACTCTTGGAGGATTGTTTCTACAGCTTCATTCTTTTTCTTCAGTATTGCTTTGTCAATTCTGAGTCTTTTGTGATTCTATATAAATTTTAGGATTATTTGTTCTAGTTCTGTGAAAAATGTCCTTGGTAATTTGATAGGGATCACATTAAATCTGTAGACTGCCTTGGGCAGTATGGCCATTTTAACAATATTGATTCTTCTAATCCAAGAACATGGGGTATCTTTCCATTTTTTAAAAGTCATCATTAATTTCCTTAATCAATGTTTTGGAGTTCTCCATGTATCACTAATTATCAGAGAAATGCAAATCAAAACTACAATGAAGTATCACCTCACACCAGTCAGAATGGCCATCAATAAAATATCTTCAAATGATAAATGCTGGAGAGGGTGTGGTGAAAAGGGAACACTCCTACACTGTTGGTAGGAATGTAGTTTGGTGCAGCTATTATGGAAAATAGTATGGAGATTCCTTAAAAAAATAAGAATAGACTTACCATATGATCCAACATTCCCACTCCTGGGCATATATCTAGAGGGAACATGCACCCCAATGTTCATAACAGCACTGTATACAATAGCCAAGACATGGGAGCAACCTAAATGTCCATTGATAGATGATTGGATAAAGAAGTTGTGATACAGTTATATAATGGAATACTACTCAGTGATAAAAAATAATAAAATAATGCCATTTGCAGCAACATGGATGGACATAGATATCGTTATTTTAAGTGAAGTAAGCCAGAAAGAGAAAGAAAAATATCATGATATTACTCATGTGGAATTTAAAAAAAAAAAGAAAGAAAGAAAGAAAAAAAAAAAGAGGTCACTAATGAACTCATCTGCAAAACAGAAACAGACTTGCAGACATAGTAAACAATTATGGTTACCAGGGGAAAGGGGGTGGGAAGGGATAAATTTTGGAATTTGAGATTTGCAAATGTTAATCACTATATATAAAAATAGATAAAAATACAAATTTCTTCTGTATAGCACAGAGAATTACATTCAATATCTTTAACTTTTATTACATTCAATAACCTTTAATGAGAAAGAATATGAAAACAAATATATGTGTGTGTGTGTGTGTATATATATATATATATACTTGACTGGGACATTATGCTGTACACCAGAAACTGATGCATTGTAACTGACTATCAACCCAATATTCATAGCATCATTATTTACAATAGTCAAGGTATGGAAGGAACCTAAGTCACTGACAGATGAATGGATAAATCATACTATAGTTGTATTTCTCAGTTTGACTTATTTCACTAAACATAATGCACTTTAAATCCAAATGTGTTGCTGCAAATGGCAGAATTTCATTCTTTTTAAATAACTGTATTATAATAATGTATAATAATGTATAACTGTATTATAATAAATAAATGTAATATTACATTGTGTATAATTATCACTATTTATTTATTCACTCACCTGTATAGATACCTAGTTTGCATCCATACCTTGGCTATTTTAAATAATGCTTCTGTGAACATTGTGGTGCATGTATCTTTTTTAGTGTTTTCTTTTTTTTTTTTTTCAGTTATGTACCCAGGAATGGAATTGCTGGATCATATGGTATTTCTACTTCTAGTTTTTTAAAGGAACCTCCATACAGTTTCCATTGTGGCTGCGCCAATTTAATATCCCACCAACACTGTACTTGCATTCTCATTTCTCCACATACTCACAAATAGTTGTTATTTGCTGTCCTTTTGATAACCATTGTGATCGGTATGAGGTGATAGCTCATTGCAGCTTTGACTTGCATGTCTCTGACGATTAGCAATGTTGAGCACATTTTCATGAGCCCTTTGGATATCTGTGTACCTTCTTTGGAAAAATGTCTATTGAATCTTCTGTCCTTTTTTTATTTGGATTCTTTGTTTTATTGATAATGAGATGTACGAGGTGTCTTTAAATTTTGATATAACCCTTATTGGTCATATCATTAGCAAATGTTTTCTCCCATTCAGGAGTTTGGTTTCTCAGTTTGTTGATAGTTTTCTTTGTTGGGCAAGTGCTTTTAAGTTTAATTAGGTCCCATTTGTTTAGTTTTGTTTTTCTTCCTTTTGCCTTAGGAGACAGATCCAAAAATCTATTGCCATGGGTTATATCAAGAAGTGTCCTAACTATGCTCTCTTTTAGGAATTTCACTCTTTCAGGACTTACATTTAGGTCTTGAATTTCTTTTGAGTTTACTTTTCTACATGGTGTGAGGAAATGTTCAGTTGTCATTCTCTTGCATGTAGCTGTCCAGTTATCCCAGCACCAAGTATTGAAGAGATTCCAGGACACCTTTGGCATTTTACTGAGGAGAGGATCTGGAACGGGGAGCAACTTAGAGATACCTCATTCTTTTCAGCAGAGGGCTTCATTTCTGGGGCCAGGAGTCTCTGTTATAAAGTGAATGCCCCTTGATGTGCAGATGTTTCTCTGTGGTATACGGAAACTCAGGGCTTCCAATTCTTATATCTGGGTGTTTCATCCTTAACTGGAGGATTGAGCATTCTAGTAAATTAGAAGCCATCATTGTCCCTGCAGAGTCATTTGTCAATAATCAAGGGTACATATTTTGCTAATGAGTCAGAATGCCAGTCATTGTAGCAATGGGGTGACAGGAAGGCAGAGGTCAAAGGGAAACTTTAGACGATCAACTCCCTTCAGTTTCTATGGATGAATGGTCAGATATGGATGTGTACATACACACACAGACACAGAAACTGGAAAAGTTGTCCTTGCAAACCCTCATAACCTCAAAGGTCATTCAAAGATGAGGAAGCTGAGAATTCTTGGAAACAAGCAGGGATGAGAGTAGATTCTACTTGAACAAACAATTCACTTTTTTCTTTTCCTTTTTTTTGAATTCTAATTTGGTTGGAGAAAATGTTGGGGAAAAAATTCCAAAAGACAGAGGGATCCCACAAAGCTCTGGATGAACATATATTACAGAAATAATTCCTCTCTTAACTCACTGAGGGAAGATAACAGGTTTTTCCTCTTCTCTTCTTTCCTAAGAACTTTTATGTCATTGAAAAAGTTAGTGTGACTAGGGCACACAAAACAGTTACCTACATCAGTTAACATATCCCACAATTACACTCCTATTAATGTATCACTGTGAATAACAGCTTTTTAGCTGGGCAAATAGAGCCCAGACTAAAATTCAATTTCAATAAAATTGATTATAAGCAGACCATTTTTTAAAATGTAAGATAAGGCAAATTACAGAAAAATTTATTTGAAATAAAAAATAGTAATTCATTGTTCAATTTATTCAGTTTCTTAAAACATAGCAATGGTAATAATGTTGAATACAAACTAGTATATATTCTAAAAATGATTTATCTTGGTCACAGGAAGAAGGAGACAAAAAATAAATACATATCATATTGGACCACCACTTATATCCTAGAAATTACAGAAGTTATTGCAAACAGTGTACTGTTTAATATTCACAATATTGATCAGGTAAATTTTTAAAAATGAGAAACAATTCCATAGAATTTAATTTACTTGTAAAGAACCAGTGTGTAGCAACACCAGAATTATAATAAAATTCTAATTGTGGTCACACACACACACAGTTTTCCATGGCAGGGAGAGCTGGAGTAGTCTTGTCAGCAGCACAGAGGCATCAAGAATCTGGAAAATGAGACGACAGTAAAAACAACCCTTGTGCCCCTGAAGGCACAAACCAGTTTAATGAGACACTGACACGGGTTCTATTTCTCAGTAATGAACAAATCTAATATTTATTGTTACGTTGAGAAGAATACATGCTTTATACTTAATAACATTTATCTACTCACAATGATCTTATATATGGTGCAGTTTTCATGTCAAGATCATTTTAAGAAAATGAACAGAGTGTTCTAGTATTTTATTAAGGTTTCATTGTTCACATGCAGAGAGACAGGGCTTGAAGTCACATACTCTGGATACAAAATTCCCACTCTTAGTACATATTATTTGTGCTATTTTCTCCTTAATTCCTTGAGGATTAAGGGACAATATAGGTAAACTGAGACACCACTCAGGATCACACTTTAGTAAATGACAAGTAAATACAAGGGCTTTGATAATATATGAAGTTTTTAAGAAGCATCCCTTCCTCTTCTTGGTCAGTGCCAAGGGAAATGAGGCTGTAAAAATTAGCAGAGGTGTTCCATCAGGACTGCTCCTTCTTTCTACGGCATTAATCACTTTTTCTTGGGGTATGGAAAATGATGAATTAAGATTTTCTTTTAATCCAGACATGATATTGAACCAAAAAATATGACACAAGGCCAGCTGAATAGCCTAACTGATGAATGAAAAACATTCAAATGGAAAAAAATAGATGGAAGAAAGGAAAATGGAGGGATGGTGCAGATGAGCTCAGGCGGGTTAGATGCACGCACAAGAGGCAGGAGAAAAGAAGTGGGTGTGAGTGTTAGAAGGTTCAGGAGCCTGGCGAGCACAGAGGCATGGAGGCCTCACATTTCATAAGATTGAAATATGGATACAGTTTCTGTGGAAAGGAACATGAAGAGAATTTATAGATGAGAGACCCGTTGTTTGTGACATTGAAAAATGAGACAGTGCGAGCATCATAGTCTAGGAAAACCCCAATACGCCAGGGAGGAACACTCAGGGAGAGGGGTATCTTTAAGGGATCAGAGGAGGGAGACGGGGCAAATGCGTAATACTGGAAACTCTGTAACCCTATAACACAGTAGCTACATATAGGTTGATACTGCAAGCAAACAGGTTGATAATTTTCATGTTCTTGGGATAAAAGTCTCATAAAATTTCTCTGTCGGTTTTCATCACATACCCCAAGGATCCAGGCACGTTTCTGTGACACAGCTACCTCCCAGTAATGTTTTCCTGTTGTAATAATCGGGGAGCTGGAGACCAGGATCTTGCAAATCACCATACAAAATATGCATTGGATTGTCCAGGAGGTTTCAGGGAAAACATTAGTCCTGTATCTGCAGAATTGACGTTTGATTTACGCTCTGGAGGAATCAAGGGCACGTGATCTGTTGAAAAATAACAGCACTGAGTGAGGGATACGATGTAGTTTTATTTGTGTAGCCGTGGAAGGGATCTTTAGAAGGACTTTAAGGGAAAGAAAATACGTTTGTGTTTGTGTGTGTTGGGAGGGGAGACATGGGTCTTAAAACAGGAAAGCTACTAGAAAGTGAAAGACTCTAAAAGTTGATGAAAGGAGGGTGGCTTGATGACACTGTGATTTCTCCTTACCCCAGTAGCGGTGTGCGTCTCTCGGCTCTGGAATGATAAAAATCGTAATATCAAATGTAATCAAAGACATTAGGACTGGAATACATTTTCTCCCACTTTAGGGGAAGGACTGTTGTGAAGTGGAAAACTGGCGAGAGAGACAATGAACCAGACAGCTGGTCACTCCCCATTAAACATCACCATATTGTCAGCACATAGCATCTGGCCTCCAATGTCTCTATCCCCCCCTGGAAAATTGGAGCCGCTTCCCCATTTTCCGCAGCCATCACAACAATCCCAGAGACGCCCACGTTGGGAAGCACTCCTCACCATTAAACGCTCTGAAAATCTGTCTCAGATCAGGAGCTCGAAACACTCTCCTTTGTCCCTTGGGAAAGGTTTTCGGCTTCTTCAGGGTCAAGGTCTCACACCTAGGGATGATAAAAATTGACCACCACACCTCGGATATTTTATCCCTTGAAAGCCAATGACTTTCTATATTTTCACCCCATAGAGACACTTGAAGGGTCGTTCCTAGAGACCCTGAGAAAGGAGGCAATGGACGCCGGACCTTGGAGCCAGAACAAACGTGCTCATGTCCACTTTCCCAGTTCCTCTGTGTGACCTGAGAAGGTCTTGATCTCTCAGTAGCACAGTTTCTCCCTTTCAAACTGAAATCATTAACCTTTCCCCCTCTCCCTCCTAGAAATCATAGGAAATAATGGACTCAACAAAAGAAAACTTTAGTACCTTAAAAAGTTTAATTGGTGGAAAAGTCATTGCATGGATACGGGTTCCCAGGAAGAAATCACAAAGTGAGCTTGTGAACCTGCCTCCTGGGAGCTTGAGACGTATCATGTATGAGAATATTGTCCAGAGTGTCCCCAAAATTTCACAGGCTGCTCCCCAACAGGACACCCTCAGAATAATTTGAGATTTCAGGTTCTCTGGGAGCAAGTAAAAACCCTTCGGAAATAAGACATCATGAACGCTAAACCAACAGTGGTCTGAAATTCATGTGTTTGTAAAGAGTTTCATGCTGCCACGTAGGGGTGCAAATTCAGACACAAAGTTGCCACCTTCTCATTCTGGCTTCTAGAGTATGTGACCAAGTTGGATCAATTGTTTGTATCAGGGACAAAATATTCCTGGAGATTTAAGTCTATTTTTGGAAATTTAAATGGAAATATATATAAGACGCTGGTCTCTTCTACACCCAGGGCAGAAGTTCAAATATAAAGGAGTTTTCTCTAGTTCTGGGTGCTTGACAGATAAAGAAGATCTGACCTTCCCATGACAAGTCAAACACCTGTTAAATATGAGAATCCGAGTTAGATAATGACATACAGTATGAATTAAATATTTGAGGTCACGGGTGTCTGATATTCAAAAGTGTTATCCGTAATACTACTACAGACCCAAACTCTGCAAATTCTCATGACCAAAACTATCTACTATGGAATCTACTCCACTCAGTATTTATAGAACAATCTAGCTATGATTTGTGAACAGAAATTTAAGATAAATGTGCATCCCATTTTTTCTCCCCTGAACATTGTTTTACTCGAATTGGCCACCAGAAAACTCCAATGGCTTTTTATTATTTCACAGCCCAAAGGAACCACGTCTGGTCTCCCACACATACCTTTTTATGATGCCATGCACATCCTAGTGAGAAAAGAGAAAACACGAGTCAAGAACCAAGCAGTTCCCCTACTTACAAAGTTTCTTCACGTCCCCACCAGCCCCTGACTGTGGGAACAGAGATTGTCTCAATGTGAGAGCCGGAAAGTAAAGATGAGAGTGAGGTCAGTCATGCCAGAGACTCATGTGATGTTGTCAGGTTCCCAAAAAGGTGAAAAATGCTTTGGCCATTATGAAACAAGAGCATGAAACTTCAATATCAGGAGATGAGACATGTTTATGGGAAAAACAAGAGGCCTGTAAATTTGATGGCCCAGGAGTTGATTTGAATACTTCATGAGGTGATTTGAATACTGTCATTTATTCACTAAAACTGTGAAGTGATGGACTGTTATTTGCCAAGGCTTTGGAGGATCAAAGGTGAATACATAATCCTGATCTCCCCCAAACTATTTATAAGGCTTTTGTTGAGGGTACAAGTAAGCAAAAGGATTAATGTAGGCATTTTTGAGGTCTCTCTCTTCTCAATTTATGCACTGTTAATGACCCCTTCCACTCTCTTAAAATCAGCATGCACATATGTGCAGTTCATTTCCAACTCTTTATTTTTATTCAATTTTGCCTCTTAAATGCATATTATTATATTCAGTAGTGAAACAGCCGCAGGAATCAGTGACATAGAATGTCTAAGATGTTACTCATCATTCACTGACCAAATTGTTTCCCCCCTTGTACCCCATTTTCATCATGTTCTCAATACCCACTCACTGCCCTAAAAACTCCAGAATTTACCTGCACTTTGGTCTCTACTGAGTCAGTTTAGTCCAGATCCTTTACAGTTTTTAGCCATCTAACCTTCTTAATCACGACAGATATTGTTTTGCTTGTTTGAACATATATGTACCACTATATTTGATCTCTTTTGCTGAAGACTTACTTAATTCGTGTCACCAAAAAGTAGGACCATAGCTGGGTTTTGGAAAAAAATTCTTTCTGTATTAGGGCTCCTTTGTTGTACATGACAAAACTCAAATACATATAGAATAAGTAAAGAAATGATAAATGATTCTGGGGGAGAGTTACAACTTTACTCAAACTTTAATTATGAAGCTCAAACTTTGTCATCAGAATCAGGTCTCTATCTTTCTCCAGTTCTATTGATTCCCCTTATATTAACTTTATTCTCAGCTCATGAAGGAAACATGAATCGCCTCATATAAACTCTAGAAGAAAAAAGAGCTTCTCCTCCCAGTTACAACAAAAAAATCTGCACGCCTGCAGGCACGAGCCTACACAGGACGAGCAGCCCATGTGGAAAACATCCCTGCGTTGTTTTCGAAAGGAAATGAAGTAGTGCTGAGGGAAGTTCCCATTTTTACTGGAAATAGCTTAGTGTGGTCAGAAGTAGCCCATGATGGGGTAGGAGACATATTGTAATCACTCGAGCAACCGCTAGGAAAAAAGCTTAAAAAAAAATACAGTGAGGAAATAGGACAACTTGAAATTGTATACTTGAAAAATTCGTTTAACACAGAAGAAGCTAGTTAAGGAGAAGGAGAAGAATGAACACTAGAGTAGCCCTATAGAATGCAAATAGGAAAATGGTCAATTTAATCAAAGCCATATCAGTAACTGCATTAAATGTCATGCATTAATACCACAACTGAAAGGCAGAGATTGTAGGGCTGGATAAAAAGCAAAGTTCAACTATTGCTATCTATAAGGGACCTATTTTAGATTCAAAGACACAAAAAGGGCAAAAGTAAAAACAGAGAAAAATATACATCATGCAAGCAATAATCAGGAGATAGGTCAAGTGTTTATATAAATAGTAGACAAAATAGACTTTAAGACAATAAGTATTATGTGAGAGTGACAGAGAAATTTTATAATGGCAAAAGGTTCAGTATATCAAAAAGTTATGATGATTGTAAGCGTATATGCACCTAACAGCAGAGCTTCAAAGTACACAAAGTAAAATTAAAAGGGGAAATGGACGATTCAATAATAGTTACACATTTCAAAATCTCACTCTTAATAATGAGAGACTAGCTTATATGGAAACCATCAAATTTATAAACGACATGGACGATACTATCAACCATTCTGACCAAACTAACATCTATAGACCATTTTACCCAATAAGTGTGAATACACAATCTTCTCAAATCTATATAGAAAATTTTCCTGAACATAAAGTTCTTAAGCCATAAACAAGTGTCAATGAACCTAAAAGTTTTAAAGTAATAAAATATATATGTTCTCTGATTACAGCAGAATTAAATTTGAAATCAACAGCAGAAGTAAAACTCATGTGTCACGGAGTATTTTCTAATTAACAACACACTTTAAAATATCCAAAGTTGAACAAAACCAAAAACTGCAAAGGAAGTCTGAGAAGTTGAAATTGAATGAAAATTAAAACTAAACAATCAAAATGTGAGGAATACAACTAAGGACATGCACTTATATCATTAAACACTGTATCAGAAGAGATGGTCTCAAGTCAGCCATCTAAATTCCCACCTCAGGAACCTAAGGAATTGCATATTGAACCAGCACACGCACACACGCACACACACACACACACACACACACACAGAAAACAACAAATGTGAGAGCAGAAGGTAATGAATAAGAAAAGGTTAAAATAGACAAAGTAAATAAAAAATAAGTTTGTTTTGAAAACAATCAATGAATTGACAAAACATAACTAAACTGACGAGGAAAGAAGTGAAAAAGAAAATCACCAAACTCAGGACTAAAAGAGGGGACACTGCTGTGAATAAAATAGAAATTAATGGGATAATAAAGGATTATTATAATGAACTTTATGCCTATAAATAAGAAAACTGAAAATAGACAATTGCCTACAAAGACATACAAAAACTGACTCAATGACTGTGAAAAATAGAAATAATCCTAATACAGGTAAAATAGTTTAAACCTTTCCTATAAGAAAAAGTCAGAGTGAGATGGCTTCACTAATGAATTCCATTAATATTTAAAGAATAAGTAACAGTCCTTCAAAAATTATCTTCAGAAATAGAGAAAGAGAAAAAAATATCAACACATTGAGAGAAAAAAAAAATCTTGCAGTCAAAAGTGCATTTGTTACTGACTAAGCTGCGTCATGAAGAGCTATCTGACAAATGCTTAAAACTGGATACAGATAATAGGGGCCTCCAGCAAATCACTGAAGACAGTGAATCTTCGCTCCACAGTCACACTTTTGCACTGAACATGGTACATTAAAAAATAAAAATTCCTCTTGTTATTCCTGAATTCAATTCACTCATTCAGATATTCTTACACCCCCCGGACGAGATGCAGGGAAGGGGCACTGCAGGGCCAAAGCAACCTTGGTGACAACACCAGAAAGAACACAACAATACAGAAGAGATGGAAACCTAGGATTCATTTGTCTCAGCTCTCAGATGCTGGGGCTACTTCCCCAGTCTTACCTGCAGCATCTCCACCATTGACCGTTGCAAACATTGTTCCAGATCTGAGATGAGGTCTCTCACCAACTGGCTCTGCTGGACCACCTCATTCTCAGAGTCCGCCAGGTTACGCAGAATACCTCCTTCCGCATCCTTCAGCTTTTGCAGTTCCTTCTGCTCCTCATCGTTCAGGATAGCTCTCAGTTCTTTAAACTCTGCCTGGACATTTTGTCTCTCATTTTCTATTTGATGCTTCAGGAATGAAACAGAGAGAGAGGAATTAGAACTCTCAGGCTGACACTGGGAACCAGAAAAAGACCTACGTACTCGGGAAGTTCCCACAGGGAGGTGAGACAGGAGGAGGAAAAGAGTTCTTGGGGAAGCTGACTTTTGTCCATCGCTTTTTCACCATCACATTCCAAATTAATGGCCCCAAGTCTGCATTATTTAGGCCTCGCTGAGCCAAAATGGAATCCCTGGGTGTGCTAGGCTTCCACACACGTGTCCAGGATGCTCGTGCCTCCCTGCATTGCTCCCGACCCCCTCCCACAAACCTCTGCCAAAAGTGGAACACTGAGGACAGAACCATCCGCCACTGCCATTTGACAGGAAGGGAACGTGAAATTCACGTGTCATCCTCAGCAGAGAGCCCCTGTGCACGAATACGTCCCTTGGAGTGGCTGTGTTCACTGGGGGTACGTGCACTTCTCAGCCCTCAGCCCTATCAGGGGAAGGATGAACAAAGGGACCAATGAAACGACTTGACTGTCAGGGAACAAAGAGGAAGGTATCTCCTTGAGACTAACATCAAGGTCCTGCCCAGATACCTGTCTAACTCCCTCAGGAAGTGTCCCCACCTACCTTCCAGGTAGTGATCTCTTCTCTGACTTCCGTCTCAAAGTTCTCAGCTTTCTGCTGCTCCTCCCTCAGCCTCTTCAGAATTGCCTGGAGTTTCCCCTGTGAGAAAAGAAGCACACCAGAGTCAAGCTCTGGGCTTGCTCAGCATCACTGCAGAGGATAAATGGGGGAGAAATGGTCGGGTTTCCAGACACTGGAATCCATAGAAATGAGCAATTAGAATCTATGACTTGGGAAAAACCATGAAGTAGTGAATGTGTTCTTTAAGACTCAAGAGATAGAAGACCCAACATCTCACCGACAGAGGACTGATTCTCTTTGTCCTAGAAGAACCCGGATCCTATAGCAAGGGAACGACTTTCACCTTAGCTCACCCAGTGTCCCAGTTAGCCTCTTATTTGGAGTGATAATGAGAGCTTCTCTCTGGCACCAGGTCCCCACCATCCAGCACAAAGTGCGTAAGTATCTACTTCTACCTGAAAGGCTGTGTGCAGGGTTATTGTGTTGTAATCGGGCGGAATACACAGACATGTCCATTGACATCAGAAGGTACGCGCTGGAAGAGAAGCGGCCACGGGCTTTGGGTCTGTGGTGACCAGGTAAATAAGGCCCATTGCCAAGGGGAGATTTCCCCTCAAGTACCGTTTTCTGCCCCGTCTTCCCTCCATTCTGGGCTCGCACCTGGTACTCCTGGGCGACCTCCTCCAAGAGGAACGTGCGGTGACCACGGTGCTCCTGGGACCGCTCACAAAGCCAGCAAATGACCTTCCCATCCTCCATACAGAAGAGCAGGAGTTTCTCTCCGTGGCGCGCACAGAGATTTCCCTTTTGCTCCACCTCCGGGCTCAGCCTGACCTCCCTGAGCCTCTCCACTATGTTGGCCACAAGCTGGTTAGGCCGCAGGTTCTCAGGCCTGTAACTGAGTCGGCACACAGGGCAGCTGCTCTCCCCTTCTGTGCCAGTCTTGGACTCCTTGTTGTTCGCAGTGATGCAGGCTTGGCAGAACGTGTGGCCACAGTGAAGGCTCCAGGGTTCTGTCAGAAGCTCCAGGCAAATGGGGCAGGTCACCTCCTCCTGTACGTTCATGAAAATTCCTGACGCCATGCCAGCCGCTCCCCTGTTTCCACCCGTCCTGATTTCTAAGGGTTCTCGTACTCACAGATCCCTGCATGATTGGGAATATTGAAAGGCAGCAGAGAAAGGTACAGAGAACGCGGTATTAATTGTGTAGAAATCAAAGAGTGCAAAGACCAAATTATTGAAAGCCAGAAGAAACATACAAAAAAGAAACACAAAAGTGGAAGGAGCTTGCTAACCTGTTAAAAAAGACATTTCATAATAATTTTAAACACTTTACCCTCGGTTCATAATTCTTATTATTTAATTATACTTAACAAAAGGATGATGTGATACTTTTCTACCAAGATTCATGTATAAGCCTGGAATTCTGTCAAGGAGATTGACAGGAGACTAAGCATGTGTGTGTGTGTGTGTCTGTATATGTTGGTGTGTGTATATAAGTATAAGGATGGACGGGATGCAGATGGTATAGGTATACTCATAGGATCACAGAAGTCACATACCTAAAAACATAGAAACACAGGTGAAATGAATGTCAGCCTTGAGAAAAATCCACAAAGTGCTAGGCAAAATCCTTCAGCTAATTCTCCTTGATGGTGACTTACACCCTAGCAACTGGCCTAGTAGCCATAATCAGAAAAATGAGTCTAAACAGAGGATTTAAGACACGATGAACTGGAAATTCACTTGGAATTAATGGCAAATTAAAATTCAGTCACATATACATACATGTAGATGTGAAAAAGCAGATGTAAAAACTACTAGAGATGCATGTTGTTCAGAAATCACATAATGGGGGAAAACAAGGGATTGTCCAAGAATTCCAAATTGTAAACACAAGGGTTGAACTGAAAGCTCAAGCAGAGGAAGGAAACATGGCATGAGAGAGAGGGAAAATGCATTAGGGAGAGGAAATGAGCTGTTCCTGGAACACAGAGCATCTATCATAAGGTCGCAAGTGTCCGTGTGGCTGGTGAGCAGAAAAGTGCTGGCCTTTGGCCGCACAAGAGCTACAGTGACATAAATATGACACTTCCTAAATTACATAACATTTAGGGACCCATTTCCAAGAGCAAGGACCATGACCCATGTTTCCCCGTCAGAGAAGAGTGGGGGCACAGCGAGCTGCGCACTGGAGCTGTGAGCTGTCAGATGGACCCAGCGTGGACCTGGGAGGCTCAGGTGGGATGTCTGCACAGGGGCTCCGGGGAGCGATGATGAGGGGCCGGGTGGTGAAGACAATGGAGGCAGCAGATGGGAGTGAGCGCAGGAGGAGGGAAACGTGCAGGACTGGGGATTGGCTTAGACGTGTGGGAACAAAGGACTAACATCAGGCCTGGGGTCTTTCTTCCTATAAAGACAATGTTGGCTTATTCTTCTCCTAGTGTGTGTGTGTGTGTGTGTGTGTGCTGTTTTTCTGGGAAACCTCCTGGGTTACAACAAAGTGGAGGTTGGCAGCCTTTTAAGGTCACATTATTGACAGGAAAACTATCCTGACCTATAAAGTGCGTTTGGTTAGGAAGGCTTTACACAGAGCTGAAATGGCACAGGGAGGCATAGGTACCGCATTCACAGGGGGGCTGGGACTGGTATGTTCAGATATGTCTCTTTTGGTTCCCTGGAAGCTGCTGCTCATAACCTTTACAAGGTAAGCAGATAAGCCACAGGTTTATGTCCCCTGGGTAGTTTCACACACATATTCACCTAGTCTGGTTCCTTAAACAGCTGAGATAATGGGGATAATGTACCTCCTGGACCACTGTAAGGGCCACCTCCAAGAGCGCACCTGAGCCAGCCATCCAGTGCTGTGTCCCCTGTCCTGAAACTCCCAGCTAAGCTAAGTGAACCTGGCAGTTTATGTCCTATGAGGCTGTGTGCATGCCATGGGTGGTCCAGTCTGGAAACCACTCCTGGTGGTCAGTCAGAGGGAGCATCGCAGAGTGCTAGCAGAGTGATGCTCCTTCTTCAACCTGGACTCAGCATGGCCCGGTGCTCGTAGTCCAGGCTCGGGAGCTCTGTAGCTACTCTAGGCAAATGGGGCCGTGAAGCAATAAACATGTCTTGATGGTTGTCAGCGTTTGATGGGAAAAGAAAGACCGCCAGTATGAAACAAACAATAAGTTTCCCTTTACTCTGCAAAAGGGAGGGAGAAGCTATAAAGCTGCCCAGAGATAAATGTAGACCTGCTGAAACTCCACACTTACGCCATGTTCATCATGCATGAAGAACACTTGATACAGAAGGAGGCTGAAGGTGAACTGTAAATGCAACCCAGATGAAGGTACAGAAACTGAAAATAGCCAAGAGGCCGTGTGCAGTTTGCCAAAGGTGGCAAATATCTAGCTAATGAGTAACAAGATGAGAGGTAGACATTATATCAGATCATGACTCAAGCTGTTGTCCAAATATGGTGGTGGGCCTCTGTTTATTTCTCATCCCATTCAGGATCCAACCAATGCTGAGATGAGCCAAGAACCTACGGAGGAGGGAGAACAGAGTCTGGATTCTGCCATGGGGTTGCAGAATTTATTTTCCCTGCAGGGCTCCAAGGAGCTACTGTGAAAGCAGCTGCAGCACAACACACACAGAAGGAACAGGTCCTCACACATGAAGGATGACCCCCCCCCCACTACCTAAGCAGTGACCCAAGGGCTCCCCAGCAGTCAGGGAGGTGGACGTGGGAACGTGAGTGGCATCTGTCTGATGAAACATCACGTCACATGGCTGCCATGGTGTCAGCAAGCTTTTCTTCTGACATCTGAGCTCATGTGATTGCAAACTCAATATATCTCAGAGACAACTCCTAAACAAGCTTAAAGGACTTAAAAAGACAATTATTATGTAAAAGTCCACAAAGTAAGTTCATGGAAAGAACTTTCTTCTCTTGTGACTGTAGTAAAACAGGTTGTCTAATCACGATAAAGCCACAACTCATGGATGGTATAAGAGAAAACGTTCCTTTTCCCAAATAGAATCAGAAAGGGAAGTCGTGCAATGTTTTACCTTCTAGGCAGTCATCTAATTTTGTTTCACATAAACTCCTGACAACACTAGTAAAATGAAACGTGAAGCAGTAAAGTAATAAATCAGTTCTAAAGTCCTGTAATAATTGGCCTGACTAAAGTGCACTGTGCGAGTTCAAAAGACAACTGTCTAACACCGACTGATGCTGAGAAGGGGTCAAGGAATTCACAGCCAAGGGATCATCTGCAGAGTAATCCTTGATGAAGGAAGGTTTGGTCAGATCAGGGGAAGTCGTGGTGAGAAGAGAGATTTGGCCGAGTTAGGTGGGTGCAGCTGTTCTGCCCATAGAACGGAGGAGGGGGAGGAAACACAGAGGCTTCTCTCACATCCTTCCCTTTTGAGTCTCATGATGTTGTTATAATTCTGTTTCTTCTGACATCTTTGTATATCATCAACCCCAGTCAGGTAACTCCTTTGGTTTATTAAAAGTTAGAACAGACGTCCCTTCTGGATGTTCTTCCTAAGTGCCTCTCTTGCTCCCGACCTCTCAGCTGAGCTCTGTTTCTGGGTGACAGTTATGGCTCAGGCAGAGGGGTGAGCAGGTTAGCGACTAAGGAAGTGCAGTGGTTCCCTGGGTCTGGAGGAGAGAACACAGAGAGGCTCAGAGCCTGCCAGCTGTCACAGCACCAGGCTCCTGAGCACAGACAGGCCGAGGTCATGAGAATTTCTCCAGAGTCAGGCAGAAACACTACACTGTTGCTTGCGGGGAGCCGCTCGTGACGGAGGGCTGCCGAGCACAAAACTTGGGCGTAAAACCCCAAAGTGCAGGGCGCCAGGCTCTGAGATTGAGGCTGCCGAGCACAAAGGATGGGCCTAAACTCCCACAGTGCGGGGCGCCCGGCTCAAAGGTCAATTGAGTTAGAACAATCTCTGTCCCGCCACCTCTTTTACTAAAGAATGCACCAGGTGCGCCTATGCCTGAGGAAATATCCTGAGCTATTAAGTCACAAAGGACCTTCAGAGGGAGAGATACAATCCGCACACAAGTCAGTGATCTTTTTAGAGAACAATCAATCACCTGAGTTAGATATATACGAGTCACGATGCTAGTTTATAGTCACGATGTTAAGCTTAGAGAAACAATACCTAAGTTTATGACTTTGGTTTTATGATCCTGATAGTTGATCCGGGTTTTTGGGAACAGTAAACAATAATGATGTCTTTAAGTTAATGATTTTAGTACATGTTGTTAATGTACCCTAAAACAATACCGTTGCCTACGTGCAGGAATGTATGAGTTAATGGGTTAAAATCATATAAATGAACTGCTGAAAATAAACTCGAGGTCCACTCTTGACCTAGCGTCTTGCGGGCTAGAGTGAGACCCTCTCAACCCCAACTTGCCTTGTCTTGTCGTCTCCTTGTTACGTCTTTCCTTTTCTCAGTCCTGCAGCACAGGTTTCTGGACCTGATCGATTGTCGGCTGGCCCCGACAGTTGCTCTGATAAGCATTAAACAATTACGACTAAAAGACCCCTGGGCAATTGTCCTTGTTGAGGGAAAGGACATTCTAGCTCTGAAAAATCAGGTATTCTTGTGTCCTCAGCAAGATGCTTTCAAAATTATAAAATGGGGCGGAGGCGTGTGTAGACTCACCCTGGAGGAACAAACAGTCCCTCCAAGGAACAAGCAAAGCCTTTTACTTCTTCCAACCCCGCTTCTTCTAAGACTCCCCCTGCCCCAGTCTCATCTTCACTCTCAGCAGGAAGCCTGCAGGCCCAGCCTTTTCCCTCTTTAGAACAGCTTCCAAGAAATGCAACTTGAACTCACCCAAACAGTTTCAGTTTCTCCTTCCGTGTCTCTCGAAACCAGCCCTTCACCAAACACTCCAGTATCTTCACTCTCCAGTGCAGAAGTTGTGATTCCTTAGGGAAGGGTGAAGACAGGGCCTGGGCACATGTGTTCAGCATTCACTCACCAAACCAGGGGCCTGATCTTCGCCAAGAAGATTCCCCTTAGAAGAAGCTGTAAGATGAAAGTAAAGTCTTGTGGGTGGAGTACAAGCAGGAAATGAGAAGTGACCCTAGACCAGTGGGAGGCCTCCTCACAGCGCCCCCTGGAAATGACAAGGCTTTTGTGCCTGAGCCTGCTGGGCCAGGGAATGTATTTTTATTCCTGTCTCCTGTGTTCTCATGGCTCTTCAAACTAATCCATGCTTTGAAGAAGTCGGCTAGCCTAAGCCATGTCATATCACACGCATCCACCCTGTCTAGTTTGCTTACAAATGACCCGTCAGGAGGAGAGAGGAAGTTCTCCTTTACCACAGTGAAGACGCCCCACTGAGGGCTCACCTACTGGACGCGCTCTCCTGTCCAGTGTCTTCCAGCTAAACTAAATGAACCCGTCCAGCGTGCACTGTTAAGACACGTTAGAGGAAGTTTCTCCAAATCTGACATTTCTCCGGCGGCCAGTCACAGGGGCTATCACAGAGCGCTAGAACACTGATGCTGCCTTTCAGAACGTGGATTCACTATGGCCAAAATGGTACTTTTCCTAAATAAGCTGCAAGAGATGAAACCCTCGGAGGGATCATTTGTTGGGCAATGTCATCTGACATTGTTTCCCATGTAACGCCTATGATCAACATGAGAAAAATGAATCCAGGGAATTCGTGTGACGGTTATTACTATAAGACAACTAGACTGGTCACTGGGTGCCCAGTTTAGACATTCCTTCTGCGTGTGTCTGTGAAAGTGTTGTTTCCAGTCGAGATTAGAATGGGATCTGTGGACTCAGTAACACAGCTGGCTTTCCGTGGCGTGGATGGGTATCATCCAATTTGTTGAGGCCTGAAAAGAACACAACTGTGCAAGAAGGAAGAACTTGTTCTTTTTGTTCCTGCCTGCCTGCTTCTGCTTCCGCGGGTCTTCTCCCGTCCTGAGACGGACACTTACGTCATAGAGACTCCCGGTCTGAAGCTTCCCGACTTGGACTGAGTTACTGGGTCTGCACCTTGCAGACGGCAGATCTGGAACTTCTCAGCCTCTATGATTATATGAGCCTCCTCCTTATAATAGGGCACCTTCCAATGTATATGATGAGGGTGGATAGCTAGCTAGCTAGCTAATAGATAGAGATTCTATTTCTCTGAAGATCCCTGAGTAATACAGTAATGAAAAATTTCTAAAATTCTCTGTTAAGTGACAGGGCTGAACTATGAGAATAATCCAATGACTCAGCTGAACTGTGCAATTTCTAAAGCTGTGTGCCAAACAGTGTATTTCACCTGCGCACCAGCGATAATATTATGGTAGAGGAATTGCACATGAATAACATAAAGAGAGCGAGTGTTATTACACTGGAAATCAATGTTTCGAATTATTGTGGTTAAATGCCATATTATAATAGCTGCCATTTATCCTATATGTCAACTGATGAATAGGTTATGATTTTTCCTAGCTGGGCTTGGTTAAGTCCATCTCAAGCTCTGATTAGGATGGATAATATGACTATGGTTAGTATCACGCTTATGCTGACGAATAATGAGATTTGAAATAAACTGATATTGCTGAAAGTTTTTGTCCTGTTCATAGGATTAGGCCTGCTCTTCGTGGATTATGTTTAACTTTGGTCACTCACAAGTGGAATGAGGAAAGTCCTAACTTTATGATAACGGCTACCATTTTGATGGTGGTTACTGTTGTAGTAAATGCTTTGGGAAATTGTTCATTGATTTGAATATACTAAATTAATAATGATAGCAATTATAGGAATGTCGACATGGTAGCTTGTGTTAAAATAATTTGCTCGATGTTTCTGTGGCTCATGGAGTAAGTATTTTTAGTAGGACAGAGATAATAGATAGTATATTTATTCTGAAGCCAATTCAAAATCGTAATCAGTGTGAGCGTATTATTACAATTATGGTTCCTGAGATGATGGTTAGTAGAATGATACTAAAACTATGGGATTTTTTGGCATGGGAAGGCTATAAACCAAGATTTTCTGGATATGGGTTTAGTAGCCTACTTGGTTGACCTTACTCTAGAATATGATATAATATGATACACTGAGAAAGTTGACTTTGTATGGATAGGTTCCATTTCTACAATTCTAAAAATAAAAGGGATTTAACCTACATTATTTATTCAAGTAACTCTTTCGCTAGACAAATTTTTTTCTTACGTTTGTGGCAGAATGCCTGAGGTGATGGTGGGTAGTGAAACATTGCATGTGCACAGAGCAGAGGAAAATTAAGGCAGGCAGAGAAAGGATACTGATGGTGCAGAGATTTACAACAAACAAAACATTAACATTCATTGTTAAAAAGAGGAAATGGGAGAGACAAGAGGAGTAAGTCAATGACAGAAGGATAATGGCTTTTGTAATATTCTGGTTCTGTCTACTTAACACTTTTCTCTAAGTGTTGTGTATTTTTGCAATTTTGTTTTGGTAGGAAAATTCTATCAAGTCTCTTGTAAGAGGGGGTCTAGGGTTCATCCACTCCCTCGGCTTTTGATTGGGAAAGTCTTTATTTTTCCTTCCTATCTGAATGATACCTTTGATGGATAGCGTATTCTTCGGTGATGGTTTTTGCCCTTCACTATTTTGAGAATGTCGTTCCACTCCCTCCTGGCCTGTTGGGTTTCTGCTGAAAAATCTGCTGATGGTCTAACCGAGGTTCCTTTGTATCTGAGCATGCTGTTTACACTTGCTGCCGTTAAAACTGACTTTGTGACAGACTTTTGACAAGTTTAGTATCTTGTGTCCTGGAAAAGGCCTTTTTGCAATGCGGTCATTAAGTGTTCTCTCAGGTGCATGGGCGTGTATATCCAGTTCCTTCTCCAGGTTTGGGGAGCTCACAGCTATTATTTCTTTAAAATCTCTCTGCTCCCTTTTGTCCCTTTGCTCCTTCTGGGATACCCGTTACCCTAATGGTGCCCTTCCTAAAAGAGTCCGATAGTCCTCGGAAATTAACTCATTTTTATGTCTTATTTCTCTCTCCTCTTCTACTCATATCATTTCTAGATTTCAACGTGTGGGCTCATGCATTCCCTCTCCATCTGGTCTGCTCTACTTTCAATGCTTTCTAACGTGTTCTCCTTCCCATTTTTGGTGTTCTTCAGCTCCAGAATTTGTTCGATTCTGTTTTAGAGTTTCATCCTCGTTGGGAAGGTTTTCCTTCAGAACTTTAATTGTATTCCTGAGCTCTTTAGACTGCCTGAGTGAGTTTTGCTGTATCTCTCTGAGTCCTCTATCGGTTAGATCACAATGTTCCATGACTTTCAGTTTGATTTCTGGAAAATTGGCATTTTCCTTTTGTCAAGTAGCGTTATTCTTGTTCTTCATGTTGCTTTCTGATTGAAGTATAGTTGATTTCCAATGTTGTGCTGGTTTCTGGTGCTGGTGAACAGCATGGTGATTCAGTGAATGAATTTTTCTCTGTCTGTGCATGTGAAATTAAATGACAGGTTAGGGGTGAGACTCCTTTGGTTGGTTTTCCAGTAGGTGAAGATATCACAGAAGTTTTGGATGTCTCTTACCTGCGCTCCCTCTGGCTGTGGTTGAGTTGGCACTTTCCAGCCTGCACCAGCTCTGTAAGAGGTGCCTCCATGCTTTCAGTGTAGCTTCATGTGCCACCACGGTGGTTGCTGCCTTGTTTCTGCCAGAGCCACTGTCATCACCGGGATGGTGGGCTCTTTCCTGGCATCCATCTGAGATCCCTTAGAGACACAGGTTCCACATGGGACAGGAGCACAGCTGGGAGGAGCTAGGTCAAGAAGGCTGTCTCAGTATTCAAGTTTCACATAGTCAAGATTTTAAGAGATGATACTCCATTTAGAGTTACTGCAGAACAACGGCCATACTTGCCTGTGCTGTACAGTATATCCTTGTACCGTATTCACTTTACACATAGCAGTTGGTGTCTCTTGGTCCCATATGCACATCTTCTCCCTCCCTCCTTCCTGCTCCTCAGTTTTGCCACCAGTTGTTCCCTGTATCTGTCAGTCTGCTTCTGTTTCGTCATGTAACTTTGATTGAATTTTCAGGCTCCACTTGTAAGTGATAACAAAGAGTATTTGTTGATTACTGTCTGACTTATTTCACTAAGCATAATGGACTTCAGATAACTGATGTTGTTGCAAATGGCAAGACTTCATTCCTTTTGAAGGTAAGTAATATTCCTTTGTGCATATTCCACAACTTCTACACCCATTCACCTGCTCGGAAACTTAGGTTGCTTCCATCTCTTGGCAGTTGTAAATAATACTGCTGTGAACATTGGGGTATATGTGTCTTTTCAAGTTAGTGTTATGCTTTTCTTAGCTATATAAGCTCAGGAGTGGGATTGCTGGATCGTACAGTATTTCACTTTAAATGTTTTGAAGATCCTCCGCACTGTTTCCATTGTGGCTGCACCAATTGAAAGCCCCATCAGCATTGTTCTCAGGTTCCCTTTTGTCCGCATCCTCACCAGCGTTTGTTATTTGCTGATAACCATTTTCCTTGTGATGATAACCAACTAGACATGCGTGAGGTAATAGCTCATTGTGGCTTTGATTTGCAGTTTTCTAATGATTAGCAATGTTGAACATTTTTTCCCGTGCCTTTAGAACTTCTGTGTACCTTGTTTGGAAAAAAGTCTATTCATGTCTCTGGCCCATTTTTTATTGAATTCTTTGGTTTTTTAAAATATTGAGTTGTTTGAGCTGTTCATAAAGTTTAGATATTAACCCCTTAATGATCATAGCATTTGCAAATATTTTCTCCCATTCAGTAAAGTATCTTTTAATCGTGTCCATGATTTGTGCTTCTCAAAATCTTTTACGTTTACTTAGGGACCATTTGTTTTGGGTTTTGCTTCTTTTTGCTTTTCTTTCTTTTGTTTTAGGAGACAGATCGAAAAATATATTGCCAAGGTCTATACCAAGGAGTGTCCTACTTATGGCCACTTCTAGGAGTTTCATGGTTTCAGGGCTTACATTTAGGTCTTTAATCCCTTTTGAGTTTACTCATCTACATGGTGTGAGGAAATGTTCAGTTGTCATTCTCTTGCATGTAGCTGTCCAGTTATCCCAGCACCAAGTATTGAAGAGATTCCAGGACACCTATGGCATTTTACTGAGAAGAGGATTTGGAACTGGGAGCAACTTGGAGATATCTTACTGTTTTCAGCGGAGGGCTTCATTTCTGGGGCCAGGAGTCTCTATTGTAAAGTGAATGCCCCTTGATGTGCAGGTGTTTCTCTGTTGTATACGAAAACTCAGGGCTTCAAATTCTTATATCTGGGTGTTTCATCCTCAACTGGAGGACTGGGCATGCTAGCAAATGAAAAGCCATCATTGTCCCTGGAGAGTCATTTGTCAATAATTCAAGGGTATAGAGTTTTCCTAGTGAGACAGAACCTCAGTCACTGTAGCAATGGGGTGACAAGAAGACAGAGATCAAAGGGAAAATTTAGTTCGATTTCCTTCAGTTTCCATGGATGACTACTAAGCAAAGAATGTGCACATGCGCACGCACATGCACACACACACACACACACACACACACACACACACACACACACACAGTTTTTCATGGCAGGGAGAGCTGGAGTAGTCTTGTCAGCAGCACAGAGGGATCAAGAATCTGGAAAATGAGACGACAGTAAAAACAACCCTTGTGCCTCTTGAAGGCACAAACCAGTTTAATGAGACACTGACACAGGTTATATTTCTCAGTAACTAACAGATCTAATATTTATTGTGAAGATGAGAAGTTTAAATGCTTTATAATTAATAACATTTATCTACTCACAATGATCTTATATATGGTGCAGTTTTTATACCAAGATCATTTTAAGAAAATGAACAGAGTGTTCTAGTACGTTATTAAGGTTTCACTGCTCATATGTGGAGAGACAGGGCTTGAAGTCACATACTCTGGAGACAAAATTCCCACTCTTAGTACATGTTATTTGTGCTATTTTCTCCTTAATTCCTTGGGGAGTAAGGGGCAATATAGGTAATCTGAGACACCACTCAGGATCACACTTTAGTAATGACAAGTAAATACAAGGGCTTTGATAATATATGAAGTTTTTAAGAAGCATCCCTTCCTCTTCTTGGTCAGTGCCAAAGGAAATGAGGCTGTAAAAATTTGCAGAGGTGTTCCATCAGGACTGCTCCTTCTTTGTATGGCAGTAAGCACTTTTTCTTGGGGTATGGAAAATGATGAATTAAGATTTTCTCTTAATCGAGACATGATATTGAACCAAAAAATATGACACAAGGCCAGCTGAATAGCCTAACTGATGATTGAAAAACATTCAAATGGAAAAAAAGTAGATGGAAGAAAGGAAAACGGAGGGATGGTGCAAATGAGCTCAGGCGGGTTAGATGCACGCACAAGAAGAGGCAGGAGAAAGAAGTGGGTGTGAGTGTTAGAAAGTTTAGGAGCCTGGTGAGCACAGAGTCATAGAGGCCTCACATTTCATAAGATTGAAATATGGATACAGTTTCTGTGGAAAGGAACACGAAGAGAATTTATAGATGGGAGACCCGTTGTTTGTGACATTGAAAAATGAGACAGTGCGAGCATCATAGTCTAGGAAAACCCCAATACGCCAGGGAGGAACACTCAGGGAGAGGGGTATCTTTAAGGGATCAGAGGAGGGAGACGGGGCAAATGCGTAATACTGGAAACTCTGTAACCCTATAACACAGTAGCTACATATAGGTTGATACTGCAAGCAAACAGGTTGATAATTTTCATGTTCTTGGGATAAAAGTCTCATAAAATTTCTCTGTCGGTTTTCATCACATACCCCAAGGATCCAGGCACGTTTCTGTGACACATCTACCTCCCAGTAATGTTTTCCTGTTGTAATAAATGGGGAGCCTAGGACACCAGGGTCTTGAAAATCACCATTCAAATATGCATTGGATTGTCCAAAAGTATGCACATAACTCATTCGACTTCCATCCGCAGAAATGACAACATTTGATTTACGCTCTGGAGGAGTCAGGGTCACAGGAACTGTTGAAAAATAACAGCACTGTGAGGGATATGATGTAGTTTTATTTGTGAAGCCGTGGAAGGGATCTTTAGAAGAACTTTAAGGGAAAGAAAATATGTTTGTGTTTGTGTGTGTTGGGAGGGGAGACATGGGTCTTAAAACAGGAGACCTACTAGAAAGTGAAAGACTCTAAAAGTTGATGAAAAGAGGGTGGCTTGATGACACTGTGATTTCTCCTTACCCCAGTAGCGTTGCACATCTCTCAGCTCTGAAATGATAAAAATCGTAATATCAAATGTAATCAAAGACATTAGGACTGAAATACATTTTCTCCCACTTTAGGGGAAGGACTGTTGTGAAGTGGAAAACTGGCGAGAGAGACAATGAACCAGACAGCTGGTCACTCCCCATTAAACATCACCATATTGTCAGCACATAGCATCTGGCCTCCAATGTCTCTATCCCCCCCTGGAAAATTGGAGCCGCTTCCCCATTTTCCGCAGCCATCACAACAATCCCAGAGACGCCCACGTTGGGAAGCACTCCTCACCATTAAACGCTCTGAAAATCTGTCTCAGATCAGGAGCTCGAAACACTCTCCTTTGTCCCTTGGGAAAGGTTTTCGGCTTCTTCAGGGTCAAGGTCTCACACCTAGGGATGATAAAAATTGACCACCACACCTCGGATATTTTATCCCTTGAAAGCCAATGACTTTCTATATTTTCACCCCATAGAGACACTTGAAGGGTCGTTCCTAGAGACCCTGAGAAAGGAGGCAATGGACGCCGGACCTTGGAGCCAGAACAAACGTGCTCATGTCCACTTTCCCAGTTCCTCTGTGTGACCTGAGAAGGTCTTGATCTCTCAGTAGCACAGTTTCTCCCTTTCAAACTGAAATCATTAACCTTTCCCCCTCTCCCTCCTAGAAATCATAGGAAATAATGGACTCAACAAAAGAAAACTTTAGTACCTTAAAAAGTTTAATTGGTGGAAAAGTCATTGCATGGATACGGGTTCCCAGGAAGAAATCACAAAGTGAGCTTGTGAACCTGCCTCCTGGGAGCTTGAGACGTATCATGTATGAGAATATTGTCCAGAGTGTCCCCAAAATTTCACAGGCTGCTCCCCAACAGGACACCCTCAGAATAACTTGAGATTTCAGGTTCTCTGGGAACAAGTAAAAACCCTTCGGAAATAAGACATCATGAACACTAAACTGATAGTGGTCTGAATTTCACGTGTTTGTAAAGAGTTTCATGCTGCCACGTAGGGGTGCAAATTCAGACACAAAGTTGCCACCTTCTCATTCTGGCTTCTAGAGTATGTGACCAAGTTGGATCAATTGTTTGTATCAGGGACAAAATATTCCTGGAGATTTAAGTCTATTTTTGGAAATTTAAACGGAAATATATATAAGACGCTGGTCTCTTCTACACCCAGGGCAGACGTTCAAATGTAAAGGAGTTTTCTCTAGTTCTGGGTGCTTGGCAGATAAAGAAGATCTGACCTTCCCATGACAAGTCAAACACCTGTTAAATATGAGAATCCGAGTTAGATAATGACATACAGTATGAATTAAATATTTGAGGTCACGGGTGTCTGATATTCAAAAGTGTTATCCGTAATACTACTACAGACCCAAACTCTGCAAATTCTCATGACCAAAACTATCTACTATGGAATCTACTCCACTCAGTATTTATAGAACAATCTAGCTATGATTTGTGAACAGAAATTTAAGATAAATGTGCATCCCATTTTTTCTCCCCTGAACACTGTTTTACTCAAATTGGCCACCAGATAACTCCAATGGCTTTTTATTATTTCACAGCCCAAAGGAACCACGTCTGGTCTCCCACACATACCTTTTTATGATGCCATGCACATCCTAGTGAGAAAAGAGAAAACACGAGTCAAGAACCAAGCAGTTCCCCTACTTACAAAGTTTCTTCACGTCCCCACCAGCCCCTGACTGTGGGAACAGAGATTGTCTCAATGTGAGAGCCGGAAAGTAAAGATGAGAGTGAGGTCAGTCATGCCAGAGACTCATGTGATGTTGTCAGGTTCCCAAAAAGGTGAAAAATGCTTTGGCCATTATGAAACAAGAGCATGAAACTTCAATATCAGGAGATGAGACATGTTTATGGGAAAAACAAGAGGCCTGTAAATTTGATGGCCCAGGAGTTGATTTGAATACTTCATGAGGTGATTTGAATACTGTCATTTATTCACTAAAACTGTGAAGTGATGGACTGTTATTTGCCAAGGCTTTGGAGGATCAAAGGTGAATACATAATCCTGATCTCCCCCAAACTATTTATAAGGCTTTTGTTGAGGGTACAAGTAAGCAAAAGGATTAATGTAGGCATTTTTGAGGTCTCTCTCTTCTCAATTTATGCACTGTTAATGACCCCTTCCACTCTCTTAAAATCAGCATGCACATATGTGCAGTTCATTTCCAACTCTTTATTTTTATTCAATTTTGCCTCTTAAATGCATATTATTATATTCAGTAGTGAAACAGCCGCAGGAATCAGTGACATAGAATGTCTAAGATGTTACTCATCATTCACTGACCAAATTGTTTCCCCCCTTATACCCCATTTTCATCATGTTCTCAATACCCACTCACTGCCCTAAAAACTCCAGAATTTACCTGCACTTTGGTCTCTACTGAGTCAGTTTAGTCCAGATCCTTTACAGTTTTTAGCCATCTAACCTTCTTAATCACGACAGATATTGTTTTGCTTGTTTGAACATATATGTACCACTATATTTGATCTCTTTTGCTGAAGACTTACTTAATTCGTGTCACCAAAAAGTAGGACCATAGCTGGGTTTTGGAAAAAAATTCTTTCTGTATTAGGGCTCCTTTGTTGTACATGACAAAACTCAAATACATATAGAATAAGTAAAGAAATGATAAATGATTCTGGGGGAGAGTTACAACTTTACTCAAACTTTAATTATGAAGCTCAAACTTTGTCATCAGAATCAGGTCTCTATCTTTCTCCAGTTCTATTGATTCCCCTTATATTAACTTTATTCTCAGCTCATGAAGGAAACATGAATCGCCTCATATAAACTCTAGAAGAAAAAAGAGCTTCTCCTCCCAGTTACAACAAAAAAATCTGCACGCCTGCAGGCACGAGCCTACACAGGACGAGCAGCCCATGTGGAAAACATCCCTGCGTTGTTTTCGAAAGGAAATGAAGTAGTGCTGAAGGAAGTTCCCATTTTTACTGGAAATAGCTTAGTGTGGTCAGAAGTAGCCCATGATGGGGTAGGAGACATATTGTAATCACTCGAGCAACCGCTAGGAAAAAAGCTTAAAAAAAAATACAGTGAGGAAATAGGACAACTTAAAATTGTATACTTGAAAAATTCGTTTAACACAGAAGAAGCTAGTTAAGGAGAAGGAGAAGAATGAACACTAGAGTAGCCCTATAGAATGCAAATAGGAAAATGGTCAATTTAATCAAAACCATATCAGTAACTGCATTAAATGTCATGCATTAATACCACAACTGAAAGGCAGAGATTGTAGGGCTGGATAAAAAGCAAAGTTCAACTATTGCTATCTATAAGGGACCTATTTTAGATTCAAAGACACAAAAAGGGCAAAAGTAAAAACAGAGAAAAATATACATCATGCAAGCAATAATCAGGAGATAGGTCAAGTGTTTATATAAATAGTAGACAAAATAGACTTTAAGACAATAAGTATTATGTGAGAGTGACAGAGAAATTTTATAATGGCAAAAGGTTCAGTATATCAAAAAGTTATGATGATTGTAAGCGTATATGCACCTAACAGCAGAGCTTCAAAGTACACAAAGTAAAATTAAAAGGGGAAATGGACGATTCAATAATAGTTACACATTTCAAAATCTCACTCTTAATAATGAGAGACTAGCTTATATGGAAACCATCAAATTTATAAACGACATGGACGATACTATCAACCATTCTGACCAAACTAACATCTATAGACCATTTTACCCAATAAGTGTGAATACACAATCTTCTCAAATCTATATAGAAAATTTTCCTGAACATAAAGTTCTTAAGCCATAAACAAGTGTCAATGAACCTAAAAGTTTTAAAGTAATAAAATATATATGTTCTCTGATTACAGCAGAATTAAATTTGAAATCAACAGCAGAAGTAAAACTCATGTGTCACGGAGTATTTTCTAATTAACAACACACTTTAAAATATCCAAAGTTGAACAAAACCAAAAACTGCAAAGGAAGTCTGAGAAGTTGAAATTGAATGAAAATTAAAACTAAACAATCAAAATGTGAGGAATACAACTAAGGACATGCACTTATATCATTAAACACTGTATCAGAAGAGATGGTCTCAAGTCAGCCATCTAAATTCCCACCTCAGAAACCTAAGGAATTGCATATTGAACCAGCACACACACACACACACACACACACACACACACACACACACACAGACACACACACAGAAAACAACAAATGTGAGAGCAGAAGGTAATGAATAAGAAAAGGTTAAAATAGACAAAGTAAATAAAAAATAAGTTTGTTTTTGAAAACAATCAATGAATTGACAAAACATAACTAAACTGACGAGGAAAGAAGTGAAAAAGAAAATCACCAAACTCAGGACTAAAAGAGGGGACACTGCTGTGAATAAAATAGAAATTAATGGGATAATAAAGGATTATTATAATGAACTTTATGCCTATAAATAAGAAAACTGAAAATAGACAATTGCCTACAAAGACATACAAAAACTGACTCAATGACTGTGAAAAATAGAAATAATCCTAATACAGGTAAAATAGTTTAAACCTTTCCTATAAGAAAAAGCCAGAGTGAGATGGCTTCACTAATGAATTCCATTAATATTTAAAGAATAAGTAACAGTCCTTCAAAAATTATCTTCAGAAATAGAGAAAGAGAAAAAAATATCAACACATTGAGAGAAAAAAAAAATCTTGCAGTCAAAAGTGCATTTGTTACTGACTAAGCTGTGTCATGAAGAGCTATCTGACAAATGCTTAAAACTGGATACAGATAATAGGGGCCTCCAGCAAATCACTGAAGACAGTGAATCTTCGCTCCACAGTCACACTTTTGCACTGAACATGGTACATTAAAAAATAAAAATTCCTCTTGTTATTCCTGAATTCAATTCACTCATTCAGATATTCTTATACCCCCCGGACGAGATGCAGGGAAGGGGCACTGCAGGGCCAAAGCAACCTTGGTGACAACACCAGAAAGAACACAACAATACAGAAGAGATGGAAACCTAGGATTCATTTGTCTCAGCTCTCAGATGCTGGGGCTACCTCCCCAGTCTTACCTGCAGCATCTCCACCATTGACCGTTGCAAACGTTGTTCCAGATCTGAGATGAGGTCTCTCACCAACTGGCTCTGCTGGACCACCTCATTCTCAGAGTCCGCCAGGTTACGCAGAATACCTCCTTCCGCATCCTTCAGCTTTTGCAGTTCCTTCTGCTCCTCATCGTTCAGGATAGCTCTCAGTTCTTTAAACTCTGCCTGGACATTTTGTCTCTCATTTTCTATTTGATGCTTCAGGAATGAAACAGAGAGAGAGGAATTAGAACTCTCAGGCTGACACTGGGAACCAGAAAAAGACCTACGTACTCGGGAAGTTCCCACAGGGAGGTGAGACAGGAGGAGGAAAAGAGTTCTTGGGGAAGCTGACTTTTGTCCATCGCTTTTTCACCATCACATTCCAAATTAATGGCCCCAAGTCTGCATTATTTAGGCCTCGCTGAGCCAAAATGGAATCCCTGGGTGTGCTAGGCTTCCACACACGTGTCCAGGATGCTCGTGCCTCCCTGCATTGCTCCCGACCCCCTCCCACAAACCTCTGCCAAAAGTGGAACACTGAGGACAGAACCATCTGCCACTGCCATTTGACAGGAAGGGAACGTGAAATTCACGTGTCATCCTCAGCAGAGAGCCCCTGTGCACGAATACGTCCCTTGGAGTGGCTGTGTTCACTGGGGGTACGTGCACTTCTCAGCCCTCAGCCCTATCAGGGGAAGGATGAACAAAGGGACCAATGAAACGACTTGACTGTCAGGGAACAAAGAGGAAGGTATCTCCTTGAGACTAACATCAAGGTCCTGCCCAGATACCTGTCTAACTCCCTCAGGAAGTGTCCCCACCTACCTTCCAGGTAGTGATCTCTTCTCTGACTTCCGTCTCAAAGTTCTCAGCTTTCTGCTGCTCCTCCCTCAGCCTCTTCAGAATTGCCTGGAGTTTCCCCTGTGAGAAAAGAAGCACACCAGAGTCAAGCTCTGGGCTTGCTCAGCATCACTGCAGAGGATAAATGGGGGAGAAATGGTCGGGTTTCCAGACACTGGAATCCATAGAAATGAGCAATTAGAATCTATGACTTGGGAAAAACCATGAAGTAGTGAATGTGTTCTTTAAGACTCAAGAGATAGAAGACCCAACATCTCACCGACAGAGGACTGATTCTCTTTGTCCTAGAAGAACCCGGATCCTATAGCAAGGGAACGACTTTCACCTTAGCTCACCCAGTGTCCCAGTTAGCCTCTTATTTGGAGTGATAATGAGAGCTTCTCTCTGGCACCAGGTCCCCACCATCCAGCACAAAGTGCGTAAGTATCTACTTCTACCTGAAAGGCTGTGTGCAGGGTTATTGTGTTGTAATCGGGCGGAATACACAGACATGTCCATTGACATCAGAAGGTACGCGCTGGAAGAGAAGCGGCCACGGGCTTTGGGTCTGTGGTGACCAGGTAAATAAGGCCCATTGCCAAGGGGAGATTTCCCCTCAAGTACCGTTTTCTGCCCCGTCTTCCCTCCATTCTGGGCTCGCACCTGGTACTCCTGGGCGACCTCCTCCAAGAGGAACGTGCGGTGACCACGGTGCTCCTGGGACCGCTCGCAAAGCCAGCAAATGACCTTCCCATCCTCCATACAGAAGAGCAGGAGTTTCTCTCCGTGGCGCGCACAGAGATTTCCCTTTTGCTCCACCTCCGGGCTCAGCCTGACCTCCCTGAGCCTCTCCACTATGTTGGCCACAAGCTGGTTAGGCCGCAGGTTCTCAGGCCTGTAACTGAGTCGGCACACAGGGCAGCTGCTCTCCCCTTCTGTGCCAGTCTTGGACTCCTTGTTGTTCGCAGTGATGCAGGCTTGGCAGAACGTGTGGCCACAGTGAAGGCTCCAGGGTTCTGTCAGAAGCTCCAGGCAAATGGGGCAGGTCACCTCCTCCTGTACGTTCATGAAAATTCCTGACGCCATGCCAGCCGCTCCCCTGTTTCCACCCGTCCTGATTTCTAAGGGTTCTCGTACTCACAGATCCCTGCATGATTGGGAATATTGAAAGGCAGCAGAGAAAGGTACAGAGAACGCGGTATTAATTGTGTAGAAATCAAAGAGTGCAAAGACCAAATTATTGAAAGCCAGAAGAAACATACAAAAAAGAAACACAAAAGTGGAAGGAGCTTGCTAACCTGTTAAAAAAGACATTTCATAATAATTTTAAACACTTTACCCTCGGTTCATAATTCTTATTATTTAATTATACTTAACAAAAGGATGATGTGATACTTTTCTACCAAGATTCATGTATAAGCCTGGAATTCTGTCAAGGAGATTGACAGGAGACTAAGCATGTGTGTGTGTGTGTGTCTGTATATGTTGGTGTGTGTATATAAGTATAAGGATGGACGGGATGCAGATGGTATAGGTATACTCATAGGATCACAGAAGTCACATACCTAAAAACATAGAAACACAGGTGAAATGAATGTCAGCCTTGAGAAAAATCCACAAAGTGCTAGGCAAAATCCTTCAGCTAATTCTCCTTGATGGTGACTTACACCCTAGCAACTGGCCTAGTAGCCATAATCAGAAAAATGAGTCTAAACAGAGGATTTAAGACACGATGAACTGGAAATTCACTTGGAATTAATGGCAAATTAAAATTCAGTCACATATACATACATGTAGATGTGAAAAAGCAGATGTAAAAACTACTAGAGATGCATGTTGTTCAGAAATCACATAATGGGGGAAAACAAGGGATTGTCCAAGAATTCCAAATTGTAAACACAAGGGTTGAACTGAAAGCTCAAGCAGAGGAAGGAAACATGGCATGAGAGAGAGGGAAAATGCATTAGGGAGAGGAAATGAGCTGTTCCTGGAACACAGAGCATCTATCATAAGGTCGCAAGTGTCCGTGTGGCTGGTGAGCAGAAAAGTGCTGGCCTTTGGCCGCACAAGAGCTACAGTGACATAAATATGACACTTCCTAAATTACATAACATTTAGGGACCCATTTCCAAGAGCAAGGACCATGACCCATGTTTCCCCGTCAGAGAAGAGTGGGGGCACAGCGAGCTGCGCACTGGAGCTGTGAGCTGTCAGATGGACCCAGCGTGGACCTGGGAGGCTCAGGTGGGATGTCTGCACAGGGGCTCCGGGGAGCGATGATGAGGGGCCGGGTGGTGAAGACAATGGAGGCAGCAGATGGGAGTGAGCGCAGGAGGAGGGAAACGTGCAGGACTGGGGATTGGCTTAGACGTGTGGGAACAAAGGACTAACATCAGGCCTGGGGTCTTTCTTCCTATAAAGACAATGTTGGCTTATTCTTCTCCTAGTGTGTGTGTGTGTGTGTGTGTGTGCTGTTTTTCTGGGAAACCTCCTGGGTTACAACAAAGTGGAGGTTGGCAGCCTTTTAAGGTCACATTATTGACAGGAAAACTATCCTGACCTATAAAGTGCGTTTGGTTAGGAAGGCTTTACACAGAGCTGAAATGGCACAGGGAGGCATAGGTACCGCATTCACAGGGGGGCTGGGACTGGTATGTTCAGATATGTCTCTTTTGGTTCCCTGGAAGCTGCTGCTCATAACCTTTACAAGGTAAGCAGATAAGCCACAGGTTTATGTCCCCTGGGTAGTTTCACACACATATTCACCTAGTCTGGTTCCTTAAACAGCTGAGATAATGGGGATAATGTACCTCCTGGACCACTGTAAGGGCCACCTCCAAGAGCGCACCTGAGCCAGCCATCCAGTGCTGTGTCCCCTGTCCTGAAACTCCCAGCTAAGCTAAGTGAACCTGGCAGTTTATGTCCTATGAGGCTGTGTGCATGCCATGGGTGGTCCAGTCTGGAAACCACTCCTGGTGGTCAGTCAGAGGGAGCATCGCAGAGTGCTAGCAGAGTGATGCTCCTTCTTCAACCTGGACTCAGCATGGCCCGGTGCTCGTAGTCCAGGCTCGGGAGCTCTGTAGCTACTCTAGGCAAATGGGGCCGTGAAGCAATAAACATGTCTTGATGGTTGTCAGCGTTTGATGGGAAAAGAAAGACCGCCAGTATGAAACAAACAATAAGTTTCCCTTTACTCTGCAAAAGGGAGGGAGAAGCTATAAAGCTGCCCAGAGATAAATGTAGACCTGCTGAAACTCCACACTTACGCCATGTTCATCATGCATGAAGAACACTTGATACAGAAGGAGGCTGAAGGTGAACTGTAAATGCAACCCAGATGAAGGTACAGAAACTGAAAATAGCCAAGAGGCCGTGTGCAGTTTGCCAAAGGTGGCAAAGATCTAGCTAATGAGTAACAAGATGAGAGGTAGACATTATATCAGATCATGACTCAAGCTGTTGTCCAAATATGGTGGTGGGCCTCTGTTTATTTCTCATCCCATTCAGGATCCAACCAATGCTGAGATGAGCCAAGAACCTACGGAGGAGGGAGAACAGAGTCTGGATTCTGCCATGGGGTTGCAGAATTTATTTTCCCTGCAGGGCTCCAAGGAGCTACTGTCAAAGCAGCTGCAGCACAACACACACAGAAGGAACAGGTCCTCACACATGAAGGATGACCCCCCCCCACTACCTAAGCAGTGACCCAAGGGCTCCCCAGCAGTCAGGGAGGTGGACGTGGGAACGTGAGTGGCATCTGTCTGATGAAACATCAGGTCACATGGCTGCCATGGTGTCAGCAAGCTTTTCTTCTGACATCTGAGCTCATGTGATTGCAAACTCAATATATCGCAGAGACAACTCCTAAACAAGCTTAAAGGACTTAAAAAGACAATTATTATGTATAAGTCCACAAAGTAAGTTCATGGAAAGAACTTTCTTCTCTTGTGACTGTAGTAAAACAGGTTGTCTAATCACGATAAAGCCACAACTCATGGATGGTATAAGAGAAAACGTTCCTTTTCCCAAATAGAATCAGAAAGGGAAGTCGTGCAATGTTTTACCTTCTAGGCAGTCATCTAATTTTGTTTCACATAAACTCCTGACAACACTAGTAAAATGAAACGTGAAGCAGTAAAGTAATAAATCAGTTCTAAAGTCCTGTAATAATTGGCCTGACTAAAGTGCACTGTGCGAGTTCAAAAGACAACTGTCTAACACCGACTGATGCTGAGAAGGGGTCAAGGAATACACAGCCAAGGGATCATCTGCAGAGTGAACCTTGATGAAGGAAGGTTTGGTCAGATCAGGGGAAGTCGTGGTGAGAAGAGAGATTTGGCCGAGTTAGGTGGGTGCAGCTGTTCTGCCCATAGAACGGAGGAGGGGGAGGAAACACAGAGGCTTCTCTCACATCCTTCCCTTTTGAGTCTCATGATGTTGTTATAATTCTGTTTCTTCTGACATCTTTGTATATCATCAACCCCAGTCAGGTAACTCCTTTGGTTTATTAAAAGTTAGAACAGACGTCCCTTCTGGATGTTCTTCCTAAGTGCCTCTCTTGCTCCCGACCTCTCAGCTGAGCTCTGTTTCTGGGTGACAGTTATGGCTCAGGCAGAGGGGTGAGCAGGTTAGCGACTAAGGAAGTGCAGTGGTTCCCTGGGTCTGGAGGAGAGAACACAGAGAGGCTCAGAGCCTGCCAGCTGTCACAGCACCAGGCTCCTGAGCACAGACAGGCCGAGGTCATGAGAATTTCTCCAGAGTCAGGCAGAAACACTACACTGTTGCTCTGATAAGCATTAAACAATTACGACTAAAAGACCCCTGGGCAATTGTCCTTGTTGAGGGAAAGGACATTCTAGCTCTGAAAAATCAGGTATTCTTGTGTCCTCAGCAAGATGCTTTCAAAATTATAAAATGGGGCGGAGGCGTGTGTAGACTCACCCTGGAGGAACAAACAGTCCCTCCAAGGAACAAGCAAAGCCTTTTACTTCTTCCAACCCCGCTTCTTCTAAGACTCCCCCTGCCCCAGTCTCATCTTCACTCTCAGCAGGAAGCCTGCAGGCCCAGCCTTTTCCCTCTTTAGGATGGCTTTCAGAAAGCAAGTAAAACTCACCAAAGCAGACTCAGTTTCTCTTTCTGTGTCTGTCAAAATCTGCCCGTCACAAACCCTCGAGTATCTTCACTCTCCAGTGCAGAAGTTGTGATTCCTTAGGGAAGGGTGAAGACAGGGCCTGGGCACATGTGTTCAGCATTCACTCACCAAACCAGGGAACTGATCTTCACTAAGAAGATTCCCAGTAGAAGAGAGGGAAGATGAAAGTTCAGTGTTGTGGGTGGAGTACAAGCAGGAAATGAGAAGTGACCTTAGACCAGTGGGAGGCCTCCACATATGATTCCTGGGAAATGACAAGGGTTTTGTACCTGCACTTAGTGGGCCAGGGAATGTATTTTTATTCCTGTCTCATGTGTTCTCATGGCTCTTCAAACTAATCCATGCTTTGAAGAAGTCGGCTAGCCTAAGCCATGTCATATCACATGCATCCACCCTGTCTAGTTTGCTTACAAATGACCTGTCAGGAGGAGAGAGGAAGTTCTCCTTTACCACAGTGAAGACGCCCCACTGAGGGCTCACCTACTGGACGCGCTCTCCTGTCCAGTGTCTTCCAGCTAAACTAAATGAACCCGTCCAGCGTGCACTGTTAAGACACGTTAGAGGAAGTTTCTCCAAATCTGACATTTCTCCGGCGGCCAGTCACAGGGGCTATCACAGAGCGCTAGAACACTGATGCTGCCTTTCAGAACGTGGATTCACTATGGCCAAAATGGTACTTTTCCTAAATAAGCTGCAAGAGATGAAACCCTCGGAGGGATCATTTGTTGGGCAATGTCATCTGACATTGTTTCCCATGTAACGCCTATGATCAACATGAGAAAAATGAATCCAGGGAATTCGTGTGACGGTTATTACTATAAGACAACTAGACTGGTCACTGGGTGCCCAGTTTAGACATTCCTTCTGCGTGTGTCTGTGAAAGTGTTGTTTCCAGTCGAGATTAGAATGGGATCTGTGGACTCAGTAACACAGCTGGCTTTCCGTGGCGTGGATGGGTATCATCCAATTTGTTGAGGCCTGAAAAGAACACAACTGTGCAAGAAGGAAGAACTTGTTCTTTTTGTTCCTGCCTGCCTGCTTCTGCTTCCGCGGGTCTTCTCCCGTCCTGAGACGGACACTTACGTCATAGAGACTCCCGGTCTGAAGCTTCCCGACTTGGACTGAGTTACTGGGTCTGCACCTTGCAGACGGCAGATCTGGAACTTCTCAGCCTCTATGATTATATGAGCCTCCTCCTTATAATAGGGCACCTTCCAATGTATATGATGAGGGTGGATAGCTAGCTAGCTAGCTAATAGATAGAGATTCTATTTCTCTGAAGATCCCTGAGTAATACAGTAATGAAAAATTTCTAAAATTCTCTGTTAAGTGACAGGGCTGAACTATGAGAATAATCCAATGACTCAGCTGAACTGTGCAATTTCTAAAGCTGTGTGCCAAACAGTGTATTTCACCTGCGCACCAGTGATAATATTATGGTAGAGGAATTGCACATGAATAACATAGAGAGCGAGTGTTATTACACTGGAAATCAATGTTTCGAATTATTGTGGTTAAATGCCATATTATAATAGCTGCCATTTATCCTATATGTCAACTGATGAATAGGTTATGATTTTTCCTAGCTGGGCTTGGTTAAGTCCATCTCAAGCTCTGATTAGGATGGATAATATGACTATGGTTAGTATCACGCTTATGCTGACGAATAATGAGATTTGAAATAAACTGATATTGCTGAAAGTTTTTGTCCTGTTCATAGGATTAGGCCTGCTCTTCGTGGATTATGTTTAACTTTGGTCACTCACAAGTGGAATGAGGAAAGTCCTAACTTTATGATAACGGCTACCATTTTGATGGTGGTTACTGTTGTAGTAAATGCTTTGGGAAATTGTTCATTGATTTGAATATACTAAATTAATAATGATAGCAATTATAGGAATGTCGACATGGTAGCTTGTGTTAAAATAATTTGCTCGATGTTTCTGTGGCTCATGGAGTAAGTATTTTTAGTAGGACAGAGATAATAGATAGTATATTTATTCTGAAGCCAATTCAAAATCGTAATCAGTGTGAGCGTATTATTACAATTATGGTTCCTGAGATGATGGTTAGTAGAATGATACTAAAACTATGGGATTTTTTGGCATGGGAAGGCTATAAACCAAGATTTTCTGGATATGGGTTTAGTAGCCTACTTGGTTGACCTTACTCTAGAATATGATATAATATGATACACTGAGAAAGTTGACTTTGTATGGATAGGTTCCATTTCTACAATTCTAAAAATAAAAGGGATTTAACCTACATTATTTATTCAAGTAACTCTTTCGCTAGACAAATTTTTTTCTTACGTTTGTGGCAGAATGCCTGAGGTGATGGTGGGTAGTGAAACATTGCATGTGCACAGAGCAGAGGAAAATTAAGGCAGGCAGAGAAAGGATACTGATGGTGCAGAGATTTACAACAAACAAAACATTAACATTCATTGTTAAAAAGAGGAAATGGGAGAGACAAGAGGAGTAAGTCAATGACAGAAGGATAATGGCTTTTGTAATATTCTGGTTCTGTCTACTTAACACTTTTCTCTAAGTGTTGTGTATTTTTGCAATTTTGTTTTGGTAGGAAAATTCTATCAAGTCTCTTGTAAGAGGGGGTCTAGGGTTCATCCACTCCCTCGGCTTTTGATTGGGAAAGTCTTTATTTTTCCTTCCTATCTGAATGATACCTTTGATGGATAGCGTATTCTTCGGTGATGGTTTTTGCCCTTCACTATTTTGAGAATGTCGTTCCACTCCCTCCTGGCCTGTTGGGTTTCTGCTGAAAAATCTGCTGATGGTCTAACCGAGGTTCCTTTGTATCTGAGCATGCTGTTTACACTTGCTGCCGTTAAAACTGACTTTGTGACAGACTTTTGACAAGTTTAGTATCTTGTGTCCTGGAAAAGGCCTTTTTGCAATGCGGTCATTAAGTGTTCTCTCAGGTGCATGGGCGTGTATATCCAGTTCCTTCCCCAGGTTTGGGGAGCTCACAGCTATTATTTCTTTAAAATCTCTCTGCTCCCTTTTGTCCCTTTGCTCCTTCTGGGATACCCGTTACCCTAATGGTGCCCTTCCTAAAAGAGTCCGATAGTCCTCGGAAATTAACTCATTTTTATGTCTTATTTCTCTCTCCTCTTCTACTCATATCATTTCTAGATTTCAACGTGTGGGCTCATGCATTCCCTCTCCATCTGGTCTGCTCTACTTTCAATGCTTTCTAACGTGTTCTCCTTCCCATTTTTGGTGTTCTTCAGCTCCAGAATTTGTTCGATTCTGTTTTAGAGTTTCATCCTCGTTGGGAAGGTTTTCCTTCAGAACTTTAATTGTATTCCTGAGCTCTTTAGACTGCCTGAGTGAGTTTTGCTGTATCTCTCTGAGTTCTCTATCGGTTAGATCACGGTGCTGTTGAGACTCTTCACAAAGCCAGCAAATGACCTTCGCATCTTCCTTACAGAAGAGCAGGAGTTTCTCTTCATGGTGCGCACAGAGATTTTCCTTGTGCTCCACCTCCGGGCTCATCCTGACCTCCCTGAGCCTCTCCACTATGTTAGCCACAAGCTGGTTAGGCCGCAGGTTCTCAGGTGGTAACTGAGTCGGCACACAGGGCAGCTACTCTCCCCTTCTGTGCCAGTCTTGGACTCCTTGTTGTTCGCAGTGATGCAGGCTTGGCAGAACGTGTGGCCACAATTAAGGCTCCTGGATTGTCAGAAGCTCCAGGCAAATGGGGCAGGTCACCTCCTCATGTATGTTCACCAGGATTCCTGACGCTATGCCAGCCACTCCCCTGTTTCATCCATCCTGATTTCTAAGGGTTCTTGTACTCACAGATTCCTGCATGATTTGGGAATATTAAAAGGGGACAGAGTGAGAAAGGTGGAAGTAAACTGATACCAGCTGTGTAGAAATCATGGGTGGGGCAAGACCAAATTATTGAAGGACGTAAAAGAAAACATGGAGAATAAAGGGAAGAAGTTGCCGACATGTTAAAAAGGACATTTCATGATACTTTTAAACACTTCACTCTTGGTTCATGGTTTATATCACATGGCAAATTCCATCCACCCTTATCTGTGCAATTATTCTTAATATTTATATTTACTAAACAAAGAATGACCTGATTCATTTTTTACCAAGATCCATGTGTGACTCACCTTCTATCCTGCTTTTGTTTCCTGTGCAAAGAAAGAAAGAAAGAAAGAAAGAAAGAAAGGAAGGAAGGAAGGAAGAAAAAAAGTCATCAATATTAAAAGGCTGAAACCACTTATGTGTTTGGGGTTTCAAACCTACTCTTCTCTTAGCAGGAATGATGCCCTACAGATCAATGTGACGCTTTCTTACACTTCAGTAAACTCTCTCATTACTTGTTCTTTTATCCCAAAGACCTGCTCTGATGACTAATTTACACGGTGACCATTGCCAACATTTGCTGTACATTTAGAATGATTTTCCTTATTATCATGACGTAATATATGAAAATGTGTCTGCATTCATCGTAAGAGCAAACCTTTAATCAAATGTGTAAATAGAGACAGTGACTTACAAAAATCAAGTAACTTCACTACACAGAATGGGAATGAATTTAATATATTTGAGGTCTTTCTTCAGAGGCCTTTCTCCTACCCCACTGAGTCAATGAAAAGCAAACAGAGGTGACTTCATTTACCCAGTTAATACCCAGATCAATGGGATGTGTGGAAATGAAGAGATCCAGACTAGGCGGGAGGTCCTGGGAAGTGTTGAATGTGTGAAAGGTGATTTCACCTTAGCCTGGAAATATGTCAGACATTGATAGGAGACTAAAGATGTTTGTGTATGAGCATGATGGGGAGGAAGATGGTATAAGTATACTCATAGGGTCACATGAGTCAGATACCTAAAAACATAGAAATACACATGAAACGAATGTCAGTCTTGAGGGAAAAAGAGCTCAAAATATCAGGCAAGGTCATTCAGTTAGTTATCCTTGACAATGACTTATCTATCAACTGGACTAATATTCATAATCAGAAAAGTGACTCTAAACAGATGTTTTAAGCCACTATGGACTTGATATTTACCTGAAAATTAATAGTAAATAAAAAATCACCTGTATATATACAAAAAAGCAGATGTGACAAATACTGCTAGAAATTTGTACATGTTCAGAAATCAAATAATGGGGGAAAACAAGGGATTGTCCAAGAATTCCAAATTGTAAACACAAGGGTTGAACTGAAAGCTCAAGCAGAGGAAGGAAACATGGCATGAGAGAGAGGGAAAATGCATTAGGGAGAGGAAATGAGCTGTTCCTGGAACACAGAGCATCTGTTCTGAGGTTGCAAGTGTCCCTGTGGCTGGTGAGCAGAAAAGTGCTGGCCTTTGGCCGCACAAGAGCTACAGTGACATAAATATGACACTTCCTAAATTACATAACATTTAGGGACCCATTTCCAAGAGCAAGGACCATGACCCATGTTTCCCCGTCAGAGAAGAGTGGGGGCACAGCGAGCTGCGCACTGGAGCTGTGAGCTGTCAGATGGACCCAGCGTGGACCTGGGAGGCTCAGGTGGGATGTCTGCACAGGGGCTCCGGGGAGCGATGATGAGGGGCCGGGTGGTGAAGACAATGGAGGCAGCAGATGGGAGTGAGCGCAGGAGGAGGGAAACGTGCAGGACTGGGGATTGGCTTAGACGTGTGGGAACAAAGGACTAACATCAGGCCTGGGGTCTTTCTTCCTATAAAGACAATGTTGGCTTATTCTTCTCCTAGTGTGTGTGTGTTTGTGTGTTGTTTTTTCTGGGAAATCCACTGGGTTACAACAAAGCGGAGGTCAGCAACCTTTCAAGATCACATTATTGATAGTACAACTAGCCTGATACATAAAGTGCATTTGGGTAGGAAGAATTTATACAGAACTCTAATGCCACTTGGTAAACACAGACCTCATTTTTCACAGGGAGTTGTGACTCTTATGTCCAAATGTGTCTCTTTCAGGTCCCTGGAAGTTGCTGCTCATGGTCTGTTACAAGGTAATCAATCCTTTGCAGCACTAGGCTTATCTAATCTGTTGTAGTTTCATTTACCCCCATCTGATCTGGTTCCTTAAAAGGCTGAGATGATGGGGATAATGTACATTCTGTACCATTGTAAGGGCCACCTCTGAGAGCTCATCTGATGCTGCCATGTCTAATACTGTGTCTTCTGTCCCACTCTTGGGCATATGTCCAGAGGGAATTTAATTTGAAAAGATACATGCACCACAATGTTCATAGCAGCATTATTTACAATAGCCAAGACATGGAAACAACCTAAAGGTCCATCGACAGATGACTGGATAAAGAAGATGTGGTATATTTATACAATAGAATACTACTCAGCCATAAAAAAGAATAAAATATTGCCATCTGCAGCAATTTGGGTGGACCTGGAGACTGTCATTCTAAGTGAAGTAAGCCAGAAAGAGAAAGAAAAATACCATATGATATCACTTATATGTGGAATCTTAAAAAAAAGACAAATGAACTTATTTGCAAAACAGAAACAGACTCACAGACATAGAAAACAAACATACGGTTACCAGGGAAGAAAGATGGTGGGAAGGGATAAACTGGGAGTCCAAGATTTGCAGATACTAACTACTAACTATTATGCGTATAAAATAGATAAACAGCAAGTTTCTACTGTATAGCACAGGGAACTATATTCAAAATCTTGTAGTAACCTGTAATGAAAAAGACTATGAAAATGAATATATATATATGTATATAAGATTGAATTATTATGCTGTACACCAGAAATTCACACAACATTGTAATCTCACTGTACTTCAATTAAAAAAAAGTTTAAGTAAGTGGTAATTTTTATTAGAATTTAGATGCTTCCAGATGTCCCTTCTAGAAATTCTTCCTATGTGCTTCTCTTGCTCCTGACCTCTCTGCTGAGCTGTTTCTGGGTGGCAGATAAGTCTTAGTGATTTAAGGAATGGCAGTGGTTCCCTGTGTCTGGACAAGAGAACACAGAGAGGCTCAGAGCCTGCCAGCTGTCACAGCACCAGGCTCCTGAGCACAGACGGGCCGAGGTGATGAGGACTGATCTAGAGTCAGGCAGAAACACTGCATTGTCACTCTGATAGAAAGGAAACCACTAGCACTCAAAGACTGCTCTGTTTTTTGTTCCTGTTGTTGACCAAAGGAACTTTCTAGGTCTGAAAAATCAAGGATTCTGGCTGTCCTTAGCAAGGCGCAGTTCAAAATTATAGAAAAGGAAGGAGATGTGGGCAGATTCACCCTGGAGAAATAAACAGTCACTTCAAGAAACAAAGCCTTTCTTTGCTTCTTATCCCCCTTCTAGTAAGACCTCCCCTCTCCTGACTGATCTTCAGTCAGGACTCTTAGCAGGAAGCCTGCAAGCTAGACCTTTTCCCCCCATTAGAATAGCTTCCTGACAACAAATCAGACTCACCCAGGCAGGTTCAGTGTTTCATCTGAGTCTGCAAACTCTGCTTCCCACATCCACTCAACGATCTCCATGGACCAATAGAGAAGTTGTGATTCCTTGGAGAAGACTAAAGGTAGAACCTGGGCAGATGTGTTCAGGATTCACTCACCAAACAAGGGGCCTGAGCGCCACAAAAAGGATTTCCCAGATGAGCTGAGTAAAACTGAAAGTTAAGTCTTGGGGGTGGAGTACAGGCAGGAAAGGAGGAGAGAAACTATGGACCAATGGGAGGCTTCCACACAGGGCCCCACGAAATGACAAGGCTTTTGTGCCTGAGCCTGGTGGGCCAGGGACTGCATTTTTATTCCTGTCTCAGCTGTTCTCAGGGCTCTTCAAATGAATCCATCCTTTGAAGAACTTTTGAAGAATAACCTAAGTAATGTCATTTCACACAATCCATCTTGCCTAGTTTCCTTACAAAGGAGCTGTCAGGAAGAAAGAGGAAGTTCTCCTTTACCACAATGAAGACACACTGAGGGCCCACCTGAGGCAGCAATACTGGCATTGAGACAGGAGGGAAGAGGGCAGGGCACAGCCATTCAAGGAATGACACAGCCGTTAGCACCAAGATGGCGGAAGATTCAACTCCCAGGACACCTTGATCCTCATACACTCATTGTAATACATCAGCATGGGAAATGGCACTCCCACAGGCACCATGACAGTTCCAAGGCCCACCGTAAGATGCCAAAAAGTGGGTTGTGGCCCAGTTCCTGGGAATCCCAGCCCCTTCCCCAATGTAGTTGGAATAATCTTCCCACTTGTTAGCATATGAAGGTGCAGAGCCCAAAAAACCAACAACCCCCATACCTCACAGCTGCTCTCACTCCCCTAGATGCCCCCTTGCTCTGAGGCTGCCACTCTCCCCTCTCCCCTCTGTAGATGGCCAGCATTCTGCCTTTGGAATGTTGTGTGTCCTAACCTGCTTGGTTACTCTCTCTTGCCTTCTGAGATGGCTCACACTCTGTCTGTGGAGTGTGTATCTGCTTTAACTTAAGCTAAATACCCTCATGCCTCATGGCCTCTCTGTCCTGAGACAGCCTGCACTCTGTCTATGGAGTGTGCATCTCTCTGAATAAACTACCTTCACTCTACTATGGCTCTTCACTCTACTATTCCTCTTGAATTCTTTCTTGCGCAAAGCCAAGGACCCTCACCTGATGGGGCACTTCCAGGGACTTGCCTGGGACCTAGAACGTGGCCATCCTCTTGTGCCCCATTTTCCTGTGTCAGAATGCTCTCCCCTGTCCTGTGTCCACCAGCTAAAATAAGTAAATCTGATCAGTCTGTGTCCTGTTAGGTCATGTTACAGGAAATGGCTTTCTAAAACTGAAATTACTCAGCTGACCATATAGAGGGGCTATCACAGAGTGCTAGAACACTGATACTGGCTTTCCAAAGTTGGATTCAGTGTGGCCAAATTGAGACTTGTCCTAAATAGGCTAAAAAAGGTGAGACTTTAGGAAATATCATTTGCTGGGCAATGTCATCTAATACTATTTAATATATGATCCCTATGATCATAATATAATAAAAATAAAGCAGGAAAATTAATGTGATGATTAATTTTATGTGTCAACTAGACTGGTCTTTGGGTGCCCAGATTATACAGTCTTTCTGGGTGTGTCCCTGAGGATCTTGTTTCCAGATGACATTAGAGTTGAATCTGTGGACTCAGTAAAGCAGTTTGCTTTCTCCGATGTGGGTGGGCATCACCTAAGTTGTTGAGGACCTGAAAAGACCAAAAATGTGGAAGAAGGAAGAATTTGCTCATGTACGTGCTTGAGCTGGGATACAGGTCTTCTCCTGTCCTTAGACTCGGACTTGTGCCATGGCTACCCTGATATTCAAGCTTCTAGATTTACACTGAGTTACTTGGGCCTCCAGCTTACAGAGGGCAGATCTGGAACATCTCAGCTTCTATAATTATGTGAGCCAATTTATCTTGATAAATCTCCTGTATATATACATACATATATATGTATGTATATATATGTATGTACATATGTATGTGTATATATATGCAATATGAGATATATATATATCTCAGATTGATTCCACTTCTCTGTTTCTCTGGCGAATACGACTACAGAAGTAAAACAGTCCTCAAATTCTGTGTTAGGTGGCACAGGTGAACCGCGGTCATGATAACGACATGACTAAACCGTGCAGTTTAAAAAGACGTGTGCCAAACAGCAACTTGCCACAGTTAAGGGTATAAAGAGGATGTTGCAGAGGTGGCAATGCTCAGCATGTCAATCTTAATCCAGTAAGATCTGTTCAGGAACAGGGGAGTAGGAGAAAAGAAAAAGAAAGAAAAAACGCTTTGACTGGGATTTATCACCCCAGCGAGTCAGTCTCGGTGCATCTGCGCCTCATACAAAAGTTGTGATTAAAGAGTCATTTCTATTTTTATTTTATTTTATTTTATTTTATTTTATTTTATTTTATTTTATTTTTTTAACATTTTTTATTGAGTTATAGTCATTTTACAATGTTGTGTCAAATTCCAGTGTAGAGCACAATTTTTCAGTTATACACGAACTTACATGTATTCATTGTCACATTTTTTTTTGCTGTGAGCTACCACAAGATCTTGTATATACTTCCCTGTGCTATACAGTATAATCTTGTTTATCTATTCTACGAGTCACTTCTATTTTAACTTCCTCTTCTCATGGGTCTCAGGACATCATTATCATGCCACTTCTGATAGCATTTCACACGGTTAAAACCAATCAGGCATCTCATTTTGTTTCACTGAAAGTGCAACGATGCCCCTTCTGGAAATTCTTCCTACGTGCCCGTCTCGTTCCTGACCTCTCCGCTGAGCTCTGTGTCTGGGAGGCAGATATGGCCCAGGGAGATGGATGAACAGTTAGTGATTTGAGGGGAACTGCAGTAGACCCTAGAGTTTAAACTTGGAAATCTTGGAGGACTAGTAAACACAAAAGAAGCTGCAGAGTAGGGCAACCGTCACACTATTAAGGTTCCCAAACCATAACAAATTAAGTAAATAAAAATAAATAAAAAAGGAGACCCGGATGGGAGAAATCCACCCAGAGAGCCACACAGAAATACATGATTACAGTGACAGGTGTAAATTACTAACTGTCAAAGAACTCTCTGACTTCCCTATTGTCCCCCTCAAGCATCTCATTTACCCCTGAAAACAGAGACCAGAAATACACTGTTTGGCCAAGTAGCCCATTATATCTTTTTCTCTCATCTCATAAGTAGGTTGGGAAAGAGTGGGAAGGGAAAATGCCAAAAGAGACAGGGAGCCCACCGTGTGCTGCAAGGACCCTCTCTGTAGCCGCGTTTGCCCTGCAGTCTCACTAGACCAGGGGAACAGGTGTGACTTCCTTTCTGAGAATCACTGCAGCCTTTCAGCTCGCTGGAAAGGCCGGGGCTGACCAGGAACAGGAAACACCGAGCTACACCATGGCTGAGGGAGCCCAAGACAGAACTCCTGCCCCTTCCTGTCACGGCAGGTCCTAGTGTGAACCAGCAGCCCAACAAATGGGGACGTATCTGGGCAAACTAAGCTTGTCCCCTTTGCTCCCAGCTCTGGCAGTTAAGTACCTCCTGGGTTCTCCCTCCTACTGCACACCCCAGGGAATCTGGCTCCTACCTTTTCATGGGGAGTGCGCTGCTGAATGGGCACCTGTGCTGAACACAGTCCCAGTTCTAATCTTGCCTCCTACACCGTTAGCCGTAAAATGTTAGGTATACCTCACAGGTTTACGCATTCTTTTAATGACCTGATAGGAATTTGTTCTTTATGTGATATTTTTGAAGATGTACTGGGATAAAGATACTCTATGTATATACACTTACACATACAATTATCCATGTGCATACATGTGTGTGTGCTTAGGTATGTGTATAGCATATCCAGGTCACGTACTTTCTTTTTCATTCCACTGGGACATTCCATGATTTGATGTGAACTATAGAGCAGTCTGCCCTAATTCATACTGTACACTTCTCTAACAAAAGTTTGTTGCTTTGCTATCCCAGGTAAGTCTATTCTTCACCCTGAATTTGAAACTGCTTACCAAGAAAAAGAACAGAACAGAAAAGTGCACGGAATGGCATATACAGGGGACTACTCAAGTGTTTGACCACCGGGGAAAGGCCTGAAAACCAAAAGGCTGTCCTTAATAAGAACAGCTGTTCCTAAACGTGACTCTCTCTGCTAGACAGACTTCAGAAAGTCGTACTTTTGCACTTTTCTGATCCATTTCCAGTAAAGTGCCTTAAATACAGTCCCATAGAGAACAGCCTCTGTATGAAAAGTTCTAACAAAACAAAGCTGGGACTGGAGTGGTCTCGACAGCCAAGTCTGGGAACCTGGAAAACGAGACTCATGTAGGTCAATGACTGTCCCACTGACAAGCACAAATCTGTTGCACGTGGCACTGACACAGCTTATAATTTTCAGTAACTGTATGAGAAAATATTTATTACATTGTGCAACACACGTAAACAGTTGCTTTACATAGTGTGACATTTAGTTTTACACAATGCTCTTAAGAGTTAGGCACAGTTTTAAACCCTAAATTATATTAAAGGAAAAAGAAACCCAGAATTTATTCATCATTACACACCTTGGAAAAGAAGAGACAAGATTAGAACTCAAACAATAAAGTCTTAACTCTGAGTACATTATACTGCGTGTGGTTTCCTTTCCACGACCCTATGATGAACCTGGTGTATCCTGGGCAGCAAACAGACATTCAGTCAAATACTTCTTAGCTGGCGGTGGTGAGTAGGGAGTGACTGTAGACTGTCCTGGATGTCACAGACGGTGGCAGACTGGTTTTGCCACATCTCTTTAGGTCAGTGATAAAGGAATATATGGAGAATTCGGAGGGCAAAGATGTTACACCAATAGTGCTCTGTCTTTGGGAGGAATTAGATGTCTTTCTTTGAGGATATGAAACAGGGTCAGTGGGTACATAAGCATCTCTTCTAACTCAGATCAGATACACTCTACACCCCAAGGATGAGCACAGGTTCTAGAGCACAGAAGGGAGACAGGGAGAGATGGCACGAGCGGTGCAGGTGAGCTCCTCGCAGGAGATGAACCCCAAGATAAGGGTCGTTATAAGAAGTGGATGAGGGGAGAAGTTTCAGGGACTTGGAGGACACAGGGTCATGGGAGCAGGACAGTTCCAAGGGTTGAAATATGGATAAGCATTCTGAGAAAAGCCACATTTATAGAACTTGTAGATGAGTGACCCATGGTTTGTGACATTGAAAAATGAGACAGTGCCTGCTTCATAGTCTAGGAAAACCCCAACACGACGGGGAGGAACAGCCATGGAAAGAGTCAAGACTTTGAGATCAGAGGTGGAAGAGTCCTCAAAGGCTTTGTACTTAAATTTATCCTTCAACCCTATAACCCAGTAGCCAAATTGAGGTCTGTATATGGAGTAAACATTTTGATGATCTGTGCCTCGTCCAGCAGCAAACTTTACACTATGGGAACGTGTTCTACAGTATACCCCCAGGATCCAGGCAGCCTTCTTGGATACATCTATCTCCCAGTAGTGTTTCCCTGAGGAGAAATACTGTGAGCCCAAGATACCACAATTGTAATACTTCACTGGCCATATAGGCATAGCTATCACTTGTCTCTGATCTTCTGAAAGGACAAGATTCAGATTTAAGTTGAATGGATTCAGTGTGATGTCCACTGCAGAGAAAAAAAAATATGAAAGCATGCCACAAATATACAGTAAATTTATCCAGTAACATTGTGAAAAGGGAACTTGGGAAGTGACTAGGCAGAACCTGTGTTGATAGATTGGGGAAAGGAGTTAAAACATTGGAGTGATGTACTGCACAAATATATCATCCGGAGAAGTGAGCACATGGGGCTATGATCATAAGATCTAATTGAAACCACAAACTTCTAAAAGGGAATCAGAATACAGTGATTTGAAGACCCAGTAAATCTTCTTACCCCAGTAGCACTGGACATGTGTTAGCTCTGAAATGATAAAAGATTCAATGATGTTATTTGACACAAGTGATTAAGCACTGATAACGGTTTCTTCTCTAGAGCAGGCACAGGGGAGGGGACTATTGTGAAACTAAGAACTGGTGAACGAGCGGATAAACCAAGTATCTAGCCATTCTTCCTCAGTTATAACCACATCTTCTTCAGCAAAATCCCTTCTCTGAACACCCTCCTTCTTTGTACTCACTTGGAAATATTTCAGGTCCCAAATTTAGTCCCTGGCACCACAAGAATCCCACATGCACACTCCTGCCCTGACTTCCTCACCTCTAAACACGTGAAGCATTTCGCTCAGATCTGGAGCACGGAATGTCCTCTTCAGTTTCTTGGAAACAGTTTTTGGCTTCTTCAGTGTCCAGATCTCACTCCTAGGGATGACAAAAATGTTGACCTTACATCTCTTAACTTGCCTCCTTTCAAGACCACTGCCTTCCTCTCCTTCCATACCGCTGATGCACTTAAACCTCTTCCCTGAGAAGACTGAGGATGGGAGAAGTGAGGGCTCTGACACAAGACAGAAGAAACGTGCTCATGTCCACCTGCCCACTTAGGAGGATCTTCACCTCAAAGAAACAGTGTCTTCTTCTAGAAATGGAATAATTAACCCTTCCCTTGATACCTCATGGAAGTAGTATGAAATTCGATGAAATAATACACAGGAAATGACTTTGCAACCTCTACAAAAGGTATGTAATATGTGGAAAATCATCAGATCACAATGGGTCTCCCAGGAAGGGACCATAGATCTGGGTTCCCAGGGAGATCAGTAGGGAGAGCCTATGAACCTGTGCCCTAGTGGAAAGCCTTAATTCCAGAGCTGTGGCCCAGAAACAACATTTAAGTTTTCAGGTGTTCTGGGAAAAAGTTAAAAACTTCTGGCAAAGGAGATGTTATCATTACCAAACTAAAATGGTTAGAACTTCATGTGTTTGTAAAGAATTTGGTGCTGCTAGGTGGACTGGCAAACTTTAGACACAAGGGTTACACTTTCCCAAATAAACTTCTAAAGTGTGAATAGGAAGAGATTAATTATTGGCATCAAGGTCAAAACCACTAACCCCAAGGCTCAGGTCTGCTTTTAGAACTCTAAAGAGAAACTTGTAGAATGACCTTGTCCTTCTCTATTCCCATTTATGCAAAATAAATATTTAAAAAGATGCTCCCATGACATAGCGTGATAAGACAAGTATCTGTGAAATACAGAAATCAGAGCAAGGACAGAGGGAGAATTGAATGAGTGAAGCCACAGGAGTCTGATAGTGAAATCCTTTATCCCCTAATCCTTACAGCCCTAAACCTGTAAATTCCAACCACCAGATTTACTAATACAGAATCTGGTCCACATTCTCACTAAAGAGTGAATACCTGAATCCTCGTCTATGACTAGCAATTTAACATAATACTACATCAAAACTTCCTTGTTTGGGGAGATTTTTCATTCTGATTGACCACCAGATAACTGTCATGGCTTCAAAACTTTCTTCATACCATAAAAGCGCCACTCACCACTTCTGGTCACCCATACGCACCATTTTATGATTCCACTCATGTCCTAGGAAGGAGAGAGAAAATCTGAGTCAAGGAGAATGAATAGTACAGAAGGATTAATGAAAGAAAGAATAGAGAAATATTAGAAAAAATCAGGGAATTCAAAAGTAAATTATTTAAAAATATCAACACAATTGGCAATCCTTTAGCTAGATATTCCAAGAAAAAAGAGGAGACAGATTACTAAAATAAGGAGTGAAAGAAGAGATATTACTACTGACTCAACAGAAATTAAAAGGTTATAAAAGCTATGAACGATTGTACACCAACAAATTAAATAACCTAGATTAAGTGGACAAATTCCCAGAAACACAGAAACCATGAATACTGATTCAAGAAGAAGAAATAGAAAAAATCTGAATAGATCTAAAACATGTAGAGTTTGGACTGGAAATCAAAAACTTCCTCCAAAGAAAAGTCCAGGCCAGGCCAAGATGGCTCCACAGGTGAATTCTGCTAAGAGTTTAAAGAAAAAATAACACAAATACTTCACAAATTCTTCCAGAAATTGAAAGAGGAGGAAACACTTCCCTACTCATTCCATGAGGCCAAAATTATTTTGATGTTAAAACCAGACAAAGATATCACAAGAAAAGTAAACTACAGGCCAATAATCCTTATGAATATAGACACAAACTTTTTCAACAAAACACTAGAAAATTTAATCCAGCAAAACATAAAAGATTATATACTATGGTCAAGTCAGATTTATCCCAGAAATGCCAGGTTGGTTTAATATGAGAAAAGCAATCAATTTAATGCATCATATTAATAAAACAAAAGACAAAAAGCGACATGATGATTTCAATAGACACAGAAAAAAGTATTTAACAAATACAGCACCCTAAACAAAACAAGAATAATAATAACAAACTAGGAATAGAAGGGAGCTTTCTTAGTCTAATAAAGGCATCTGTGAAAATCCCACAGTTAACATCATACTTAGTGGTAAAAAGCTGAGTGCATTTTCTCTAAGATCAGGAGCAAGACAAAAATGTCTGCTCTCACTACTTCTATTCAACATGGTGCTAGAGGTTCTAGTCAAAGGAATTAGGCAAAGAAAAAAATAAAAACCATCTATACTGAAAAAGAAGAAGTTAAACTGGACAAATTTCCAACACTAGAGAAAAGATAATAGGGATCTAAAGAACATTACTGGCCACCATGACTCTTCTCTTTAAGGTCAAATGTATTCCCTTGCTTCATGAAAGAATAAGAATGAGACACTTCCCTGGAATGCTTACATTCAGTCATCCCATGACCTTGAGAATGGACGGCAAAGGAGGCTCTCTACAAGGCCAGAGAAATCTCTTAGTGTCAACAACAGGATTAGAGCCCAAGGACACAGAGGAGAAGGTAACTTACACTGCGTTTTAAGAATTTCAGGTCGGGTGACCCTCCTTACCTGCAGCAGCTCCACTGTTGACCATTCACTGCGACGCTCCAGATCTGAGATGAGCTCTTTCAGCAACTGGCTCTGCTGGACCAGCTCAGCCTCAGCCTCAGCCAAGTTATCCAGTGTCTTCTGTTCCTCTTCCTCCAGTTTTTGCAGTTCTCTCTGCTCCTCACCGTCCAGGATGCTTCTAAGTCGATTAAATTCTGTTCGTATCCTTTGTCTCTCAGTCTGTGTCTGATGCTGCAAAGTTGGACAAGACAGAGCAGTAATGAATCTGCCAGCCTGAGAGCCTACACTATGCAACAGAGTAGGAGCCAGAAAAATAAGTATTTCTTCAAAGACTTCTAACCAGGAGGGGAGTGAAAGCAGGTGCGCAATCTTTGGGAAAGCCGTTGTTGTTTTTTTGCTTGTTTGTTTTCCCTATATTTTTCCCTTTAGTACAAACCCAAAATCTCTTATCTAGGCCAACTCTGGGACAAAAATTGTAAAACCTGAGTGAGGTTTAGGTTGTAGACAGCTGTCCTGGACACTCATGCCTCCCTGTATTACCATATTCCCAAGGTTGAACCTTGAGAAGAATCTCGGTCCTTTGTTCATTGCCCTCTCCTGGAGGTGTCAGAGCCTCATTGGAAAAGAGGAATGGAAGACAGAACTGTCCAGATTTCTTCACCATAGAGTCTGTCTTTATGCTCAATTCCAAATATCTGTGTGTGTACTTGTAACATATCAGGTCTCCAGCCCCGACTCCCAACAGGGACGGGACAAAGGAGAGACCTAATAAAACGGCCTCTGGACTCATTCAATGCCAGGCAACAAGAGGAAGGGGCTTCCTCGTGATTCAGACAGAAGGTCATGTCAAGATTCCTATCTCAGAAATCCCTTAGAAAGAGTCTTTTCCCACCTTCCAGGAAGTTCTCTCTTTTCTGATGTCAGCTTCCAACTTCTCAGCTTCCTGCTGCTCCTTCCTCAGCCTCTTCAGAGCTGCCTGGAGCATCTCCTATGGGAGAGGAATCACACCAGCATCAAGCTATGGGCTTTCTCAGCAACTGGACAGAGAATAAACAGGAAAGAAACCACACTGATCTCAAGAGATCAGTTTACAGAAACTGACTCCAATCTGATGGTTAGAATCTATGACATGGGGAAAAATTTGAGCAGGTAAATGTATTCTTTATTGCTGAGTGCTGGAAGTCACTACCCCCTCACTAAGCGTATTATCATGAGTTGCTCTTTCCTTAGGGGAAGTATTGACTCTGCTGCAGCAAGGAAAGTCCTTTTCTTTTATTGACACTTTTCATGTCCAGTCCACAATGTTCAGCAGCATCCTTTCTGCTGGAAGGAGCAATTAGGGCCAACCTGGTGAAGGAATTTCCCATCCGTACAAGAAAAGGTGAAAAAGGGAAAGAAATCTCTCACTCTTAGCCAAGAATCTTGACTCTAGGCGTCTCTTTTATGGAACTGGAAGCTGAGCATAAGGTAAGAAATATGCAGAAGATTACAGGGCTCAGTACTATGGTGCCAAGGTGAGTAAATGGAAAGATGAGATTTTCCAACAAGTACTAGCTTCCATCTTGGGCCCTACCTGACATTCCTTGACTGCCTCCTTCGTGAAGAATATGTGGTGACCATGGTGCTTCTGAGACTGTTCACAAAGCCGACAAATGACCTTCTTATCCTCCTTACAGAAGAGCAGGAGTTCCTCCTCATGTTGCACACAGAGATCTTTCTTCTGCCCCTCCTTTGGGCTCAATTTGACCTCTCTGAGTCTCCCCACAATCTTGGCCACATGCTGATTAAGCCAGCGGTCTCCAGGGGAGAACCTGATGCCACACACAGGACAGCTGCTTTCCCCTCCAGGGCTGGTGTCTGCCTCCTTGCTGTCAGCGATGCAGGTTTGGCAGAAGGTGTGGCCACAGCCTAGACTTAGGGGTTCTGTAAAAAGCTCCAGGCAGATGGGACAGGTCACCTCCTCCTGTAAATTCACCAGCATTTTTAAAGCCATAGCAGCTGCTTTTTCTGGCTTCTTCCTGTCAGAATTCCTGAGATTCTTCTTGCTTAAAGATTCCTGGATGGATGGGCAGATTGAAAAGAGATGTCTAAGAATGGCACAGATAAAAAAAAAAAAGTTTTAACTGTGTAGACATTAAAGACTGGTTAAGACTGAAATATTGAAGAACAAAAAAAAGAAGACAGAAAAAAAGCAGAAATGGAGGGAACGAACCCGCTTCAACACGCCCCTGATCACGCCCCCGAGTCGCCATTCAGTCCTGCGCTCCGGATTAGGACCTGGGGCTTTAACACATTTGGAAAACAGGGACTTCTTTCACCTGCTTTTCTTCTGAGGACGTGAGGTGGGAAGAAGAGAAGGAACGTTCTGTTCATCCCTTTGAGAGAGAGAAAGGAGAGAGAAAGAGAGGCGGAGGGTGGGTGGCACTGGTTCCAGTTTCTCTCAGCAACGTCGACAATCAAGGCCACAGAGCAGGGAGGAGATGGGGGCGGACTTGAGAGTCAGCCTGGAGGAATAAAGGCTTCTTCAGGAAGGAAACAAGGCCCTCTGCCTCTTCCACACTCCCTTCTTTCGGGAGTGAAAAACTCAGGGCGCCCTTACCCAAACTCGGGGCTGTCATCTGTCTGCACTCGGAGCCGGAAGTCTGCAAAGCTGGCTTGTCTGCCCTTCAGAGCAAGTCTGGGCCACAAAAGACACCCTCCTAACTCCACCTAGTCCTGTCGCTCCAGAGTGTCCCACCCTGTGCGCCCCCATGAGCCTCCTCACACACCTTCAGGCCACAGAGAAGTCTTGACTCCTGGTTCAAACGGTGAAGGAAGGCCAGTGGCCGGCAAGCTCAGAATGTACTCACCAAGCGGGGCTCAGTCTACATGAAGCAGTCCCTCCCCGGGGAGGAGCTGGATAAGAAGTGAAAGTAAAATTCTTGGGGCTGGCGGGAAGAGGAAAGGGGAAGGAGAACTGGGCCACACGGGCTGCAGTCCCTTCGGGCCACTGGAGAGAAGAAAGTAATTCTTTAACCCCGTGGTTCTCAAGGGCGGGGCGGGAGTGGGGAGGTGGGCTGAGAAAAATTTAGTTGCGGGGGATGCTACTGCCATCTAGTGGGCAGAGATCAGAGCTACTGCTAACGCTTCTACAAGGTGCAGGGCCGCTCCCACAACAAAGTAACCTGTCCAAGATGCCAGTAGTGCTGAGGCTGAGAGGCTCTGTTTTGACCCTCTCTGGTTCCCAGGCCAGCCAGGTAGGCATCGAGCATCTCCTACCACTTTCACGGTGGTGCACAGGCCCTCAGTCAGTCTACCAGCTGGAATCATCCCTTCCTGTCCAATGTCCCACTTGCCCCCACCAAACCCGGCGCCACCACCACCATGAGATGGGAGTTGAGTGGAGGAGGGATGGAGGGTACTGAGAAGAGCTGACTACAAAGGAGCTGGGGGACTTTTTGGAGTGTCGGAAGTTTTCTAAATCTTGATTATGGAGTGTAAAAGTTGGTCAAAACTCATCATACTTTACACTCTAAAAGGGTGCATGTTATTGCCTGTAACATGTACCTCAATAAAATTAATTATCAAAGAAAATTGGAGGTTTTCCAGATGATTCTTATGTGAAGCTGAGGTTGAGGACCACTGACTTTAAGGGGTGAATTGGACCCTTTGGGCCCTGGAGAGGAAGGGCTGCTTTGAAACTGGGGTAACCTTGAAACCACACCTGATGGGGAATAACCGTGAACCTGTCAGATGTCACCACCCTTTTTGGGCACAGGATCATTCCAGCACTGTGTGTCTCCATGCAGAGTATGCTCTGTTTTCATGAGGAAAATAAATTGATGGATTAATTTTCTGTGCTATATTCATCAGGGAAGTCCTGGTCTCCTATGCCCCTGTAGAACATGTTAGTTACATAAGAAAGGGTGCCACTTTTGGAAACCATTTTTCAAGGTTCAGTTATCCCATCTGCCCTCTTCCATCATCTGACTCATGCTTGGGGACCAAGGATAAGTCTCAAGCAGAAAAACAATTTTAAAAATGATTAAAGTTTTAACAGCTTTCTCATAAGAATATCTGTACCCATTATATTTGGACATTCCCTTTGGCCACTTCTAAGGAGTCAGTTGTCACTCTTCTATTTAGGTTTTTTCCTCTTTAGTTCAATATTGGTAATTTATGTCACTCAGATAGTAAACCATTAAAGGCATTGGTGGTTTAGTGGTGAGCATAGCTGCCTTCCAGATAGTAAACCATTAGACAGATTTGTTAATCATTACTTTGTGTGTGCATATTATCTTAGTCTTGTCTGTCAGTTCTGTATATGTGACATCCAATTTTTTTTATCACTAATTTTGTTTCCTTGTTTTTTTCCCCCTTCTATTTTCTTTTATCTCATTTCTTTATGGGGTTGCAACTCTGCTATGACTTTGCCACATTTCTGTAATTTTCTTAGCAACCATCTACTAACATATAAGATGTTAAAAGGAGAAAAAAATGCCACTTTTGGAAACTAATCTTCAGGTATCAGGATTTCTTCTGGTGCACCACTCTAAGCTGAGCTGTGCTTTGGGGAGACAGAAATGGCCTGGATGGAAGATTAAATGAGTTTGGTGCATCCAGAAGCTGCATATAATTCCATGGTATTGTACTTGGAGCTCTAGGTAAACAGATGAGAGGTCACAAGAGGTGGGAAAATATCACGATGTCCAGACTCAGGCAGAGAGGAATTACTTGGAGGATGATGACAAACACCAGGAGACACCAGTGCAGGAGTTCAATGTCAGCTTTCCCAGATTCCTCTGGCCTAACTCCCGTCATTTCCTGACAGTGTCCACACTCCGAGAGCAGGGTCCAGCAAGGCTGTGTTGTCTATGAGCCTCTACTTCACAAATGACTCAGAAGCCTGGACCTCCACAAGTATCACCATGCATGAGGCGCTATGCACATGGAAGATAACTGTGTACATTTTTAAATGTTTATCTTATTAGGAAGCTCTCTGGTTGTTTTCTGAATGTTAGACTTTTTTATTTTTCACAGAATTACTTCACAGAGATTCTAAAACTTATTAGCATAGAACTAATGTATATTGTGTAATTTTATGTGTATAACTAATTATATAATGTGTAATATTTTAAAAAATATTTTAATTATCTTTAATGAACTACTTTTCCTTCACAGTTTCACTCGCTGTTTGTGCAACATTTGCCTTGTTTTTTGGTGTGTGTAAAATCATCACACCTTCTACTGGAATTTATTTTTATGTTTCTATATGCTATTGTATTCTTTCTAAGAGCCAATCCGCCCATAGGAGAGAGGACAGCAGTTTGGAGACAGTAAGAGGCTGGGATAGCTCCCCGAACTGAGATTGCTGCCCCAGCTTAATGGAGGACCACATGGGGCTGCAGTGGCCTCCACTTGTGACACCATGGAGTGGTACTTTGGGAGTGAATAACTCAGACGGGAAGGGGCCGGAGGATACTGTTGGTAGGGCCAACTGTTGCCAGAACTCGACGTCCTTAGCCCTCTTACTGAATTGAGATTCGAGGACAGAGTTTTGGATGAAGTAGAAAAGGCAGGCAAAGGAGGTCACAGTGAGCTAATGCCTCCAAGACTGTGAGCCTGCTGGGAAGATAAAGCAGGGGGTTTTATAGTAAAAGTTCAAGAGCTCAAGGGGCAGAGCTAGTTTCCATAAGGATTGTATACAGGGTAATAAATTGTTGCAAAGGTTGTTCTCATTTTTGTAGATGTAGTGGTCCCCTTCCCTCTGCTGGGTGTGAAGATCACCTCCAGGGACTCTCTTAATATTCTTGTACTTAGGGCAAAGGATACATAGGAAGAAGGTCTGTGGAAAAGTGCTCTAGAGAAAAACTTGTGCAGTTGAAAGTCAGGTTGATAAACACTTCCAGCATTTTAGGCCTGAGACTTCTTGCTGCAGGCTGGAACCTACACTTCCAGCAACAGAATACAGAGAAAGCACAAGGGGCTAAAAATAGCTGCAGACATGTTAGGGCAAGTTTATGAACAACAAGATGCACAAAACACCCACTTGCCTTTTCTGAGGTGTAGGGAGCAAAACACAGGCACTGCCCATGATCTCCACATACAACACCACCAGTGGGTTGGGCAGACCACCCAAGCCCTTCTCCTCTTCAGTCTAACCCTGGTCAGCAAGATCATGAGAAAAGCCATTCAAACTATTGTACAATTAAGCAGTTACAAATGCCATATGGTCACCAGTAGTAATAGGGTCCTGCTCGCTTATATAGCCAGCGCAGCACGGTGTAGACTTTCAGAACTCCAGCCCACCAGTCAGTGAAGGAGACCCTTTGAACACTTTGTACTCAGGAGGTCCAAATGGCACACTTACCTAAAGAGGAAAATCTGAGGTCTCCGAAATGAGTGAGGGCCACAGATGCCAACTGTATTTTTAGATTGTTTATAAAACATTCAACAGCAAAGATACAGTCATATCCCACAATAAATGTAAATATTCTAAACTTGTATGAGTTTGTTAAAGATTACTAAGTGGCATGAAAGAATATCTGGTAGAAAGATAATTAATGTTCATTAATGTACTATGAGGTGCCCCCCTCCCAATTTGAGGACAATATGAGCTCTGTTATTAAGTCTCCAATATTTTCAAGAGTAACAAATATTTAGGATATAGTATCTTACCTGTAGGATCTCAGTTGAAAAGCAATCCATTCAAGAAAAACTGTTCTCTTCTCACTTGAGGGAGAAAAGATGACAATCACCTAAACTGGAAAGGTGCATAGCTTGGGAGAGGCACTGTGGAGGTGGGAGAGTAGGGGGTGCTGAAATGTGAAAAACAAACGAACAACGAAAACTGGATCTGGGATCGGAGTCAGGATCAAGTGACTGCCAAACATCGTCCTTAGGCCAAACAGATCACAAAAGTCTTTTACAAATGAGTGCAAATCCTCTGTCTATTTCAATGAAAGTCTCAGCTTCCCAGAGTTGAGAGACTTCTGAGCACCACACGGTGCCTTGAGATTCCCCTGAGCCCACCCAAACTTTCCATTATGAATATCACATCCCTAATTATGACCCAGCACAGTCCTAAGCCCCCAGGAATACAAGATGGCATCCTTGTCTTTTAGAGATGATGGAAAAGAACCTTGCAATGAAATACTGTATAGACATGGTAATTGATTATACAAATTTATGTATATTGGAAACAAACAACATCAAGAATGTACGGTGAGGAAAAGTTAGTTACACGCCATATACGTAGTGTGATACATGTGGTATGGTTCATGCTTATATATGTATCATATGATAATAGTTTCCAGGCAGATACAGCAATACAGATGTAGGTGGACATAGATATGTAAGCACATAGATATAAATGTGCAGCTCTAGAAAATACATTTTTAATGATAAAACTGCTGAGGGCTGTACGTTTATGGGTTCATGAGTTCCATCTTATGTTGTCTTTTTTCTAATGTTTCCTCAAAGAAATACAGATTTTTAATCAAATAAGTATTAAAAAAGAAAGAGTCGTGGTTAGAGAAATTATCACAAAGGAGACGAGATGAGAATTGGTATGAAAAGGGAAATAAGAGTTTTCCACAAGCTGATGGAGGTTATCTCAAGACAGGGCAGAAGCGCATGCAGAGTATGGATGACACGGCCTGGGAGGTGAGCAGTATAGGGAAGGAGGAGTGGGAGGCACAAACTATCGGGTGTAAAATAGCCTCAAATATGTATGGTACAAATGGGGAATATAGCCAGTATTTTCCATAACTGTAAATGGAGTATAACCTTTAAAAATTACATAACATAAAAAAATCAAATAAAGAGAAAAAAGTTCGTGGTCTTAAAAAGAGCTTCTTGAGGCTAGAAATGGCGCCCTCTGCTGACAAGATTATGAAGCCTGTGAGTTGCTTCTAATTTTTTTCTGTTTTCAGGAAAAGACCAGGAAAGCAATCAGAATTCAAAATTAAAATTCCAGTGGGTACCGAGCTGGATTTTCACCACCAACGAATCAATTATAGGACTAAAACAAAATTCCAGGCCAGAGCACTGCTCTTACTTCATCTAATTCTGAAGGTCATGCTAGTGTCATTTACAACTTCTAAAAATCAACCCACAGTGTTCCAGCGTCTTTGCAGGAGGTAGCTTGCTCACTCGAATATGGCACTGCTCTCTCAGGTGGCTTTGACAATGGAAAAGTAAGTCCTGTGACCTCTCTAGTGAACTTGCTCCAGAGACAGAACACACTGAGCTATTTCCCAGTGTTTCAGCTGTGACCCTTCCCATCCACCACTTCTGCAAGATCTCTTCACAGATAGCTAGAGATTTTGAATACTCACATTTCATACTACAGTTATTTCTGCTTTATAAACAGCATGTGAGCCACCTGCTCTCGGATTTCTTTGGTTTTGATCCCGTAAATGATGGGATTCAGCATAGGTGGAGCCAGAATGCAGACATTAGCCAACAAGATGTGGATATGAGGTGGAACATGGCGTCCAAACCTCTGAGTAAAGGTTGTGAAGATTTCAGGCCCATAAAACAGGGTAATGATGCAGACATGGGAGCCACACGTGTTGAGAGCCTTCTTACGCACATCTTGGGATGGGATGTGAAAGACAGCATGGAGAAACAGCACGTAGGAAACAAAAATTAGCATAACATCTAAAACCACTGTGAACATTAGGATAGAAAACACCTACCAGATGTTCACTCGAATGTCATTACAAGCATATTTGGCCAAACCAATATGCTCACAAAAGGTGTGTGGAATAATATTATTTTGGCAGAAAGTCAATCTTTTCAAAATAAATACTATGGGGAAAATTGTGCCATAGCTTCTCAGAAAGATAGTCACACCAGCTTTTCCAATCAGTGTGTGTGTAAGAATAGTGGTGTATCTCAGTGGGTAGCATATGGCAATGTAGCTGTCAAACGCCATCACCAGCAAGATCCCTGACTCAGAGATGAAGGCGGAATGGATGAAGAAAAGCTGAGTGATGCAGCGATCCAGGGAGATCTCCCCAGCAGGGAACCAGAAGATGGCCAAGGCCTGAGGTACTGTGCACGTGGAGAGGACAAGGTCTGCTCCGGCCAGCATGCAGAGGAAGAGGTACATGGGCTTGTGGAGGCTGCGCTTCGTGAGGATAATGCAGATGAGCAGACTGTTTCCAAATAGGGTAGAGACATAGGAAATGAAGAATAGGATGGAAATCCACATGTGCAGGTCCTCAAGGCCGGGGATGCCCAGCAAGCGGAAGACTGTGTGGCTAACACCAGTGTGGTTTAAGGTAGTCATACCTGGAGCAGATGACCTGGGACCTCACTTCCTGTTCACAGAGATAGAGGAAAATACATATTCTTTTAAATATATTAGTAAGAAGTACTATGCTAGTATATTTTGAGAAGATATCAGGAGCTCTGGGCATAGCATACTCTCCATCTTCTTTGACATGCAGCTAATGGGAAGTGTGCAAAGATGAAAGGATAGGGTCTGCATCCCCGTGAGTACAGCCAGTTACACTTACCTCCAACTAGTCAAAGTAAGAGGTGCTATGGTATGTATTTCACTTTCAAATAGAGGAAAATGAATACAGAGAATAAATCAGGATGCATACCTGGAAAGAGTGCAAGAAGATGATGATACTTGAACGTGACTTTGAAAATGATGAGTTCATAATAAATTATGAATGAAAAGAGAAGTGAAGCAGCATAACACAAATATAGAGATCACTGCAAGGTAAATATCCAGGAAGGTCATGACATCACCAGCGAAGGGCAAAATGTACCTAGTGTGCATAGGGGGTTATGTGGACAGATTTTCCTGACCGATCACAGCTTAACACTTACATTTCATCTTTTACATGGAGGGTAGCCATCTGATGTCTTGAAGCTAGTAGTTTACAACAATTACTCTAATGTAGAATGATGACCTGCGGGGGTTTATTAGAATAGTAATTGACTGAAGAGTTTGATGCTAAAAGGATAGTCACGCTCCAGGAAGAGAATATATCTGAATGTAATATAATCACAAAAGAATTAAACTGGTATTTAGTAAGCATTGTCTTATGCCAGGGACTGTAGCATGCATATTGCATGCAGCAAGTTATATACTGTCCATTTAGGGAGTAGATTATCTACTTGACGAAGTGGATGTTATGTCTATTTCACACCTAAGGAAAATGAAACTCAGAGAATATGAATCCCTTGCCAAATTTCCCAACCAACAATTGGTAAAAATGAGTTTGGAACCATCTGACTTCACCACATCCAGTTTGTTCTCTTGTGAAGGGGGTTGTGAGAACTTTGAGAGGTAACAGGCAGGGCTTGTGTGGCTGAGAAGAGGCATCCTTCATGCTCACACCTTGGGGAGCTAAGCTTAGAAAGAACTGAAACTGGAAAAAGGAAGACGTTATTGCTGAAGGGCACAGGGTTGCAGTCCTTGATATTTGGAAGATTCTTCAGCTGATAGAAATTAACACGTAATTTTGTCATTTACTTCCTAATGTACACTTTTCTTCATTCATTAGCTTATTCATTCAACAAGCACATTTTGAGCAGTGACTGTTTTTCAGGCATTGTGCTGTGCAACTGGGTCCTTACTAGGTTCATGGTTTGAGAGAATGGTGGATATGTAAGCAGACAGAGCTAGTAAAATGTTGCAGGTGTAATGAGCCCAGAGGACACCTTCTGAGAAGACAGCCATGTCCAATAAAATGCTACAGTTCCATTTTAATGAATGTGAACCATGTTTTCACCAGGAATGTGAAGGCTTATAATAAACATGTGCAATGATTTGTAAAATTTGGCTCCTCTTGAAAAAAAAGTGCATGGAAGTTACATTCATCCCCTGGGTTTTCATAAGTTTCACATTTCACAGGTAGTAACACTTACCTGTTAACAAAGGGAATTGACATGTACCTGCAGAATAACTCGTAGAAGAGGTGTGCATTTTGATTACCTTGGACATTTGTATTTCATTCCCCTGCCTCCTTTGGCTGCATTTAAGATTTTTCAATTTATCTTAATTTTCAGTATGAGTATGATGTAGCCAGACATACTTTTTTTTTGTTTTTATCCTCTTTCAGGTTCACTGAGCTTTTTGAATCTCTAAATTTATGATTTGTGCCTAATTTGGAAAATTTCAGTAGTTATTATTGTCAAAAGTTTTTTTCTGTCTCATTCTCTCTCTCATTTCATTTTATGTTCCCAACCACACATATGTTAGATATTTTGATACGGTTTCATCAGTATGGAGAATCTCTCTCTCTCTGTCTTTTTTTTTCTCTCTCTCTCTTCTTCAGTTGGATAGCTCTGCTAATAAGTCTCATGGTTAGTTACTAGCAGTGCAATTACCTTGGTCAAAGAGTACATGCATTTATAGTTTTATTGGTTATTGAAGATTCCCTCCACAGTGACTGCACCATTTTTGATTGCTACTAGCAAAATATGAGTGCCTTTTTTCTCATAATTTTGCCAGCAGAGTATGTTGTCAAGCTTTTGAACTTTGTCAATCTGATTGTGTATCACATGTGGCTGAGTACCTGCAAAAATGGCTGCCAATCATTCTTCCGTCTGCTGTACAGACATGGCATCCCCCATACATGAGGTGTAGTCTGTTCTCCAGCACCCTGAATATGAGGTGGACTTTTGTCTTGCTTTGACCAACAGAATAGGTTTGAAGTGATGTGTGAAATTCAGGGTATTGGACCTTGTAACTTCCATTTTGTCTTCTTGGATGCCAGTATTCATTCAGAAAATTTAGGATAGATGAATGAATAAAAGGCCATAAGGAGGGAGATCACAATGAGGTCAACCAAGGCACAGCACCACATAGGAATACAAAAGACAGAAGAGACAAAGCAAATTTGAAAATGAACCAAAAGTTAGAAAACTTATACTAACTTATTTCAAGACTTATTATGAAGCCACAGTAATCAATATATACAATATTGATGCAAAGATAGACAAGTAGATGAATGGAAAAGAAGAGAGTCCAGAAATAGACTCACATATATATGATCAACTGAGACATGATGAAGGTGTAAAGCCAATTCAGTGGGAAAGGAGAATCTTTTCAACAAATAGTGCTGGAATGGGGGGGAGGGTATAGCACAGTGGTAGAGCACATGCCTACCATGCATGAGGTCATGGGTTCGATCCCCAGTACGTCTGTTAAATAAAAAATAATAGTAAATAAATAAACCTATTGTCCCCCCCTCCAAAAAAAATAGTGCTGGAAAAACTGGATCCAAATACAAAGAGATGGATTTTGATCTCCTACTTTGCACTACTTAAAAAACAAAATTGCAAAGTGGTTCATAGACTTAGTATAAAATCCAAATTATATAAAATATCTAGAAGAAAACTAAGGAAAAATTCTTCATGACCTTTTGTTAGGAAAAAGTTCTTAGATAAAACATCAAAAGCATGACCCATAAAAGAAAAATTTGCTAAGTTAGACATTATCAAAATTAAGAACTTCTGTTCTCTGAAAGACTATTAAGAGAATGAATAGGCAAAGCGCATACCGAGAGATGATATATGCAAGGCAGATACAGAATGAGGGGCTTATATCAAGAATGTATAAAAAGTTCTTCAAACTCAGTAACAAGAAAATAAGCAATCCAATTTTTTAAAAAAATTAGCAAAAGACTTGAAAAGACATTTCATCAAAGAAGCTATGCAGATGACAAAGAAAGAAAGAAAAAAAGAAAGCAAGCAAGAAAGCAAGCAAGCAAGCTAGCTAAACATCCCTAGGCTTTAGAGAAATTCAAATTAAAGCCACAGTGAGATATCCCACTACACATCTATTAGAACATTTAAAATTAAAATAATAAAAATTTAAAAACCTAAAAAAAGTGCAAACAGCCAAAATCACAAGAAAAAAGAGCTTAAATAAAATTAAAGACCGATCAAACCAGATTATGGCAAGGATGCAGAGCAACTTCTGCACCAATAGGGCAGACATAAAATGGTATAATCACTTTCGAAAATTGTTTGGCATTTTCAAAAAAAAATTACCTATATAGTATCTCCCATATAACCTATTCCACTACTACTAGGTGTTTATCCAAGAAATGAAAGCATATGCTCATTGGAAAAATTCTACGATAAGTGTTTATAACAGCCATATTTGTAATGGCCCCAAACTAGAAGCAACCCAAATTTCCATCAATAGGTGAATGAAATTATTGTATATCCACACAATGGAATACTATTTGGCAATTAAAAGGAGTAGATTCTTGATATATGCAAAAACCTGGTGAATAAAAGAAACCAGGCAGTAATCCTGTATGATTCCATTTATATAAAACTCTATAAAATGCAAACTATAGTGACAAAACACAGAACAGGGTTTGCTAGAAGATGGGGTTAGGGGAGGGAACAGAAAGGAGGTATTACAAAGGAGCAGGGGAAACTTTTGAGGGGGGTGGATATCTTTTTCTGATGGTGATGATGGTTTCACAAGTCAAAACTCATCAAATTGTATACTTTATGCAATTTACTGTATGTCAGTATACCACAATGAAGATACTTTAGAAGCTCCTTCCCCCCAACTCCCCAGATTCCCTTTAAACTAGAATCAAGTGTAAATGCCGGCCCTAGCGAGCCAGCTTGGGAGGTGTCAGGACAATTACACCACTTGCCTAGAGCTCTGGTGACAGCATTACTCTTCTCTTTTCTTTATGAGCCTTAGGCCACAGGACAGAACAACCACAGCCCCAGAAACTAAAGCAGAGACTCTGGGTTTTCTGTGATGGGAAAAAGGAGTTCCTTAAAGTTCCAGGCACTCCTGGGATCTGTGTAATAGACCACTAGGTCTCCACCAAAATCTGTGTTTCCCTTCCTTTGAAATTCGGTTGTACATAATTGGGTATGGCTAGACATTTCTACAATCTTCCTTGCAGATAGATGAGTCCACTTGGTTATTCTCAGCAACAGAAAATGAGCAGAAATTATGAATCCCATATATTAACTAAAGATTTAGGAGGCAAATTGCCTTCTGTTTTCTTTATCGTTCTGCTGGCTGAATGCTGAGAACACTGTCCTAGGGAATGGAGGAGTCACAGATTAAAAAATAAAAGATATTGGACTCTGAATCCCACAGGGAACAGTGCCACTCACCTGCTAGTTGCACTCATAGCAGATTTTTACATGAAAAAGAAATTAATGTCTTTAGTATCTGATTCACTATATACTTTTGAATATACTTTTTTCATAGCAGTTCAATCTACTGCAAAACCATCAAAGCCAGCAGGCCTCTGCCCAAATCCCCCAACGGCCTAGGAGGAAGTCAGGGCTGCAAACTCATTCCAAGGAATTTAATTCTCCCCCAAATCTCGGATTGAGCAAACTTCCCCAAATCTCACCTACACGGTTCTAGCAAGTACTTTGTCTTTCCATATTATCTAAGGTCATCCACTGGATACCTCCGCAGGTAGCGGACAGCTAAGCCAACTCCTTTTGCCTGGAATTTATTATATGAGAAAATAAGTGGGAAGGGAGCAATTACTCAGATTCTCATAACCATCACCTCTGATCCCCCAGCTTCCACCAGCTCCACGAACACTGGGTTGCCTGCTCTCTCTCCTTTCACATTTCTTCCAATTGAAGTGCAAATTAGGGTGAGGAGTGTGCATTTGGCCTCTGCCTCCCAAACAAAACCCTACCCTAGACCAAACCAGTCCTGGGCTTTGGCTGTAACCTTTATCTCATCAGACACCAGCGCCGAGCCCAGTGGATGAACTAAACCATGAAGGAATGCCAAGTGTCCAACAGATTAAGGGCTGAAGATAGGGACCAGACAAGGCAGTCATACGCTCTGGCCATGAACTCTTCCTGTGATCTTCCAAATTGTGAATTTCTAGATGTACTGAGATCCAATTCTCCCTGCCATTATCTTCTGCTACAGATATGCCTCTGAGGGGCAGGGAGTCCCTCTAGAAATAAACATCTCTGCCTTCCACTAGGACCCCTGGGGATAAAATTGCATTACAGGAAGAAGTATCTGATAGAAATGCAATGTCAGTCACATATGTAATTAAAAATTTTCTAGTCTCTACTTCCAAAAAATCAAATGAAGCAGGTAAAGTTAATATATATTTTATTTCATCCAATATATCCAAGGTATTATCGCTGCAATCAACAATATAAAAGTTATTATCAAGGTATTTTACTTTATTTTTTGAACTAAGTTTTCAAAATCCAGTGTGCATTTTATACGTACAGTGCATCCCAATTCTGACTGGGCACGTCTGAGGTGCTCAACAGCCACTGACGGCTCCTGGCTACCATGATGGACAGCCAGCTCTAGTCAACTCCTTGACTTTCATTTCCACCTTCACATCCACCTCATTTCTTTTATAGTTGGCTCAAAAAGCATGTAGCACCTCTCTACCAAAGTCAAAGCAGCTCATTAACGAGCTGTTCATGTTTGAGTACGAAGAAAAGGAGGTACAAAAAAAAAAAAAAAAAGGAGGTACAAGAGTTAAAAGAAATCATTCTCTTCCTAAAAGTGCTTTATATTAACCATTTTCTCTTTACATTTTCCTCCCATTCTGGGAGAAAAAAAATCTGTATCGAATTGATCATTTTCCTCTTTTCTGTTTTCACTTCAAGGTATTTGGAAGATTAAAAAAACATTTTTTTTCCACTTACTACCTTAGGTTTTTAAGATCCATGAAGATTGTAGTTAGAAAAGGGAAGTTAGAATCTCACTAATTCAAATTTAAAGCTATGAAAATTAACACTATAATGGTTTATAGCACTCAATTCTCTACATACTTGTACAAAAATACAGCAATTTTTTTCTCATGTATTGCACTTTACAAAACCTGACAACGATGTTACAAGAGTGTAAAATTACAGGTCAATTTCTTTCATAAATGGAGATGAAAATAAAACCCAAACAATGTATTAGCACAAACGAATCCAGTATTGCACATAAACAGTAGTGGTTTATTTCAGAAATCTGTATTGGATTTAGAAACTGAAACAAATCAATGTACTCCAATAATAGAATAAAGATGACATCTGATTATCTCAATAATTAGAGACAACGTCTATTGAACTTCAATTTTCCATTCAGTACAAAAACTGACATCAAATTAATAGGAGAGAACTTCCTAAATTTGATTCCATGCCTCAGCAAAGAAAAATCTCCATCAAACACCATGCTTAATGGTAAATTGTTGAAAGCATCCCCTCACCCATCTCACAATCTGTAATTAATCAGTCAAGGATGTTCACTATCACTGTTGGGTTACTCAACTCCAGCATTGAGTAAATGTTCAAAGGGAAAGGAGTGATAACACAAGGAAATGGAAGGTAAAAAAGGAAAGACAAATGCAGGTGAGCCCCAGAGTACAGGGTACTGCTCGGATGCGGGTGCGAACAGCAGAAAGTTCAAGGACTTGGGCGACGCAGGGTCATCGGGACTACACAGTTGCAGGGATTAAAATATGGACAAAGCGTGGTAGGAAAGTAATATTTAGAGAAGGTGTAGATGGGGAAGCCATGGTTGGTGACGTTATAAAAGGAGACCGTGCCAGCCTCATAGTCTAAGAAGACCCCAACACGGCGGGGACGCACTGTCATGGAGAGGAGCAGGGAAGTGGACGAGTCCTCGTAGGCTCGGTATTCGTGTTTATGATGTAACCCGATCACCCAGTATCCACTCTGAGGTTGGTATCGGGAGTACACATTCCGACTGTGGGCAAACTGGCTGAAAGAGAATGCAGGTCCTGCAGAATCACCGCACACACCCAGGATCCAGTCGGTCTTCTTGGTCACATCGACCTCCCAGTAATGCTTCCCTGAGGAGAAGTGCTGAGAGCCCAGGACACCACAGGCATGATGCTCTTCCAGGTGAGACCCGGACACCTGAGCACCCACAAATCTCACCTGCCTCCGGTTCTTGGACAGGACGAGATTTAAGTTGGCCGTGTGTGGATTCAGAGTCACGTCCACTGTGAGCAAAAGGCACAACACCAGCAGGTGAGCACGGATGTGTGGGTCTTACGACTCTGAGGAGAGGATACGCAGGGTGTGGGTGGGAGGAATAGGTGCTGTGCGGTGGTGGGTCTGGGGGAGGGGCAGGCAGCTAGCAACACCTCGCACCTGAGCGTGTGTGGGGGTCTGTTTGGGGAGAATAAGAACACATCAGCTCAAAGAGGTCACGACTGCTACTTACCCCAGTAGCTTTGGACATCTGTCAGCTCTGTAATGACAAAGAGTCAGTCACTTATATAGAACCAGCCGTCTCAGGTCCGCTCTCTCTCCCCTTACCTGCTTGAGGGGTGCAGCAGGGAATTCTGTGAGGATGTGAGCTGGCCATTTCATTCCCCCTGAAGTCTGAACTGCATCTTCTTCTGTGCATTATTATGTCCCTCCATCTCCATCTCTCTCTTTTGCCACTCTTCCCAAATCTCCCCCATACCCTCTGTTCTTTTTATTTCTTACTAGTATAACAATCCCCCATCCAAACTCTGTTTCCTGTATGTCCTCACCTCTAAACACTCGCAGCATCTTTTTCAGATCTGGGGCTCGAAACACACTCTTCAGCTTGGTAGGGAGAGCTTCTGGCTTCTTCAGGGTCCAGAACTCACTCCTGGAGAGAACAGACAATATGAATCTCCAACACTGCTGACCTTGGGTTCCTCTAACAACTGTCTCCCTCCTCTCCCAGGCCCACTGGTGAACTTCAACATTCTTTCCTGAAGAAACTTAGCATCATTCTGCAAAGAGCCCTGGCACCAGAGCCAGAAGACCGGGACTAAAAACTAGCTTCTCATCATCTGTGTAAACATTGATAAGATTTTCATTTTTTTTAATGGCTGAGTAATAATCAATTGTATACACATATCACATCTTCTTTATTTAGTCATCTGTTGATAGACACTTGGGCTGCTTCCACATCTTGGCTATTGTAAATAGTGCTGTGATGAACACTGGTGTGTACATGTCTTTGGTACAGCACAGGGAATAATATAGCCAATATTTTATAATAACTGCAAATGCAGTATAATCTATAAAAATATTGAATCACTATGTGGTACACCTGAAACTAACACACTATTGCAAATCAACTATACGTCAATTAAAAAAAAAAAGTTGATCAGATTTATCCCTCAAAGCCTCATTTTTGTTTCTTTGTATGGTTTGTTGTTGTTTTGTAAAAATATGGTAATTTTCCCTTCTTTCTCTCCATCCCAGAGACTGTATAATATTACATAAAATAATGGCTGGGAAATCCTTTGCTAACCCCGAAAAAGATACAAAATACTTAAAATGTCAGTGCCCTCTTAGAGGGTCTACAGGTACCCGAACATCAGGACCCGTTGCTGGGGTTTGGAGAGTACCAGGTGAAGGGCTCCCTTCTGAAGGGTCTCTGGTTTAGGTCTTAAGGTCTCATAGAAGCCTAGGGAGAAAGACCCCCAGAACAGCCTCTTAGGACTCACTGTCTCCAGGACTATTATGCCAGTTGGAGAAAGGAGATGTCCTCACCTCCACACCGAGAGTGAAGACTTCAAAAGGGACCACAGGCTCTAAGGTCACGTGTTTGTGAGGACCTTATGGGAACCAGGTATGTGGGCAAATTTAGATGTCACCTTGACTGAATGAAATTCTAGAGTATGTGATAGAGAACGTGTTTTTGTTCCAAGGCCAAAGTCATTCTTTTCAAGATCTCAGGTCTATGTTGTTACTGGAATTGAGAAAAACAGAAGTCTGAGGAAGACTAGGTAGCAAGGCGTGGACTGTTTCAAAGCCAAGGGAGGAAGGGAGATTTAAGCAGGTGAACCAAGAGCTGATTCCTGAGCCCCGGGAAACGCTGCAGATGGGAAATTTCCCTCTGAAAAAATATGTGGGCAAAGAAAATCCCTGTGAATTCTGAGGTAGCTATGAACAACTGGTATCAGGGCTGGAAGCAGGTTCAGAGGTTTGTGGAAAAGGAGTTCCATCATGAGCTGCCGCCCTTGACTCTTAAGGGCACTACTGTCCCCAATTTGTGACCTCTCACTACCCAAATTCTCCTACCCTCGAAACCAAGCCATTTCTTTTACTTTTGGGACCCCCAAAGTTCTCATGATAAGCAACTCAAGGCACCATACGCCTAAAATCTTCCCTGCCTTGTGACTATATTTTGTCCTTTCCCACTCATGTTCTCCTACACATACCTTTTGGTGACATCACTCACATCCTAGGGAAGAAAGAGACAGGTTAAGTCAAGGAGTAATAGGCCTCGTCCTCTAATACAGCCTCACTTATGCATGTCCCTTGTCCTGCCCCCACCCCACCACCCCCTGGTATGATGGGGAGACTTAGGCCCCAGTAATGGAGGCCACAGAGTAGAGCTAAGAACTCAGAGCAGACTGTCCCTGAGACTCCAAGTAGGGATGTCAGGAAATGATTCAATTCATTCATTAATGCCTTTAATTTTACATCAGTGTGTGTGTGTGTGTGTGTGTGTGTAATGTTACAAGTGTACATCATCGGTTATTTGCCAGGCACTATGTCTGGCCCTAGAGGCTCTCATGTGAGTAAGTCCTAATTTCTGTCCTCAAGATGCTTACATTCTGGTTGCTAAGGATACAGGGGCCTTAAACATGGTTCTCTCAAACCTCACCTCCCCTAATCCTCTGTGCTAGCTTTGCTGATTTCACATATTTTTCTTGATCTCAAAACACATGTGTTGATGGTTCCCAAATCTGTGCTTCTGCTTGCATCTCTTTTATACACCCCAGCAAATGAGCCACGGACACCATGACCTCAAGATGTGTAAAATAAAACTTACCTTTCCTGCAACCACGAGGTCTCCTCTGTTATCTTCCATCTTCCTTGATACCAGCGTCCAGTGACCAGATGTAAACAAAGTACTGTCCTAAAAACTACTTTATATTCATCCTGAGGTCCCATCTTAGACCACGTCAACCTCTTTCACACCCCTGAATCCTTGCAGCCACCTCCGCTTTCCCATCATCACTGCCACTGCCGGCCTCATTTGAGTGGAGCTGTCTCATGGCCTCCTAATTGGTCTTCCTAACTTCTGCTCTATACACCTCAGTGCATCAGAAGAAAAGGCCAATGGTTTGATCTATATAACATAGGAACAACCATTTCATGGTATCGGGGTTATTTTTGGTTGCATTTGAACAAAAACACAACTCTAACCGGCTTGAACATGCAAAGCAGTAGAGGTGGTAGATATGTCAACTTACACCAAATACCCAGCATTACATCCTCTTAAGGCATGGCTGTAATAAGGACCTCAAATGATCAGATCAGGATACTGTTTCGTGCCTACTCCTCTTGGCTTTATTCTTAGGGTTTACACTTTGAAACTCGAAAGCTGCAGGCTTGCATTCAGCTGTCAAATCTTAACGGGCAATAACTGTTCAACAGAGGTGGAAAAGAGAAGGAGGAATGTGTCTGTGATGGGCAAGTTCTGGAAAACTGACTGTGAGGTAACACTCAAGTTCACATGACCACCAGGCAGCCTTATTAGTGGGTGTAAGAGGCAACAGGTGCCTGAACTTGCTATTGTATAAATGGATGATCCATTTGCACTTATAAAGCCATTTTTCCAGCTTGAGGAATCTGTGAAGGGGCTAGAACGAGTACTGGAAGGAGCAAGCATGACGGAAAGCCAACATCAAAGATGAAGAAGAAAAGAAGAATGAAATGAAGATGTGAAACCGGGAGTGAGCTTAGTACGCATCTGCCTGTGACTAAGCTGGGTGAAAAAACCCAGCACGACAAATCCCAGCACGGCATCAAGACAACAGGTGCCTAACGGCTAGTGATTCTCAACAAGGGCTGGGGGGGATGTTCTCCCCAGGACACTTGGCAATGTCTGGAAGGCTTTTTGATTGTCACAGCTGGTGGGATGCTACTGGCATCCAAGGGGTAGAGGCCAGGGATGCTGCTAAACATCTTACGATGCACAGGACAGCCCCTCACAGCAAAGAATTTTCCAGCCCAAAATGTCAATAGTGCTGAGATTGAGAAATGTTGCTATAAAACATCACTCGATATAACAGCTCTTCTCCGCAGTCTCAAATGAACTACTTTTGGACTATCCTTCACACACAAGAGATAAAGTGAGACATTCCCTTAGCATCTGTACCTTTAGTTATCCTATGCTTTCTCCACCAACTCTCCACTGTTTAATAGGGAAGAGGCACTACAGGGTCAAAGGAATATTTTTTTCTTCCCTCCATCAGGACCTCAGTCCCATGTCAGAAGGGAAGGAGTCAACCTCTCTTTGCCTTGACTCACAGACTACAGGCTCCTTCGTGACTCTTACCTGCAACAGCTCCGTTGTTGACCCCTGACACCGGCGCTCCAGGTCTGAGATGAGCTCTCTCAGGGACTGGCTCTGCTGGACCAGCTCAGCCTCAGCTTTTGCTATGATGCTCAGACCCTTCTTCTTTTCCTCCTCCAGCTTCTTCAGCTGCCGCTGCTCTTCTCTGTCCAGGACACTTCTCAACTGATCAAACTGCTTCTGGATCCTGCGTCTCTCAGGGTCCAGCTGATTCTTCAGGAACATAGAAGAAAAAGAGGCCTGAGGGTCTCCTGTATAAGGGGTGGGGGAGGCAGGCTCAGCACTGCTGTCCTGGCCAGGTCTCACAGGGGGATGGGGAGTAATGCGGGACTTAGTCCAACAGAATCTGTCCTTTCCTTCCATTCTCCCTTTGCCTCTTCTCAGACCACTGGCCCCAGGCTGCCTTACCTAGGCTTCCTAGAGAGACTGATTCCTCAGGGAGAGGGGATATCTAAGGACATGGCATCAGCCTCCCTTTTCAATTTTGAATATTAGGGTAGGAATGATTGGCTTGTGCCTGAGCTATCTTTCCAAGTTTCAGAGCTCAAAACTGTAGAATGGGGGAGGGGGGAGGGTACAGCTCAGTGACAGAGCATGTGCTTAGCATGCACAAGGTCCTGGGTTCAATCCCCAGTACCTCTATTAAAATAAATAAACAGACAAACAAACAAATAAATAAAAACCTAATTGCCTACCCACTCCCACAACCCTTCCCCCCAAAAAACTGTACAACAAGGTCCAGAATCAGGAATTAGGGGCTGCCAAGGGCCATGGTTCCTCTCCTATGTGATTATCTTCAAAATCCTAGATTCTCTTTGATATGTCCATTTTCTCACCCTCCCTCCCTCCCCCTGGTTCTGCACCAAGAGCAACACTCTTGTTTGGAAGGGTTGTTGTGAAGGACTAGGGCCAAGGAAGCACTTCTCGCCAGATCTGGGAACAGACATGCCCTGGTTCCCCTCCAGGGCACCTTCAGAAGGATCACTCTTACCTCCCAGGATCCCCTCTTCTCTCTGATAACAGCTGTTAATTTCTCAGCTTCCTGCTGCTCTTGCCTCAGCTTCTTCAGAGACGCCTGGAACTTCTCCTGGAAGAAAGACCTCAAGTCAAGCAGAGTCAAGCGTCAAACTGTCTCAGTACCTAGACACAGCACGAATGGGGGAGAGATTACGCTGACCTCAGAAGAAGTCTGTCCTGGGGTGAAAAACTGAGAAGACCAAAGCATCTTTTATAAACAGGGGATGAAAGCCAGTGGGATAGGCTGATTCTCTTTTCTCCGGGGAAAAGAACTTGACCAAGAAGCCCTTTAAGTCATTTACTCTCTCTGCCAACATACACCCCACATTCGACCTGCCCAGCCCCCGCCTGGCCACCAGCAGCATCCTCTACTCATGCAGAGCTGACCTGGGGCAACGAAAAAAAGTCTCTACTCTTGGCAAGGGGAGGGAAGGAGTTCTTTTTCTAGGTTCAGCCTCTAGGTAAATGAAAGAACTACAAAGAAGTTAGATTAGAGCATAAAAAAAGGTTCAGATCTACAAGGACTCTGTTCCTGCCTGTCTTCCCTCCATCTGGGCTCACACCTGGTACTCCTGGGCAACCTCCTCCACGAGGAATGTGTGGTGACCACAGTGCTCCTGGGACCGCTCGCAAAGCCAGCAAATGAGCTTCCCATCCTCCTTACAGAAGAGCTGGAGTTTCTCTCCATGGTGTACACATAGAGTCACCTGCAGTTGCTTCCCCGAGCCCAGCACCACCTCTCTGAGCCTCTCCGCTATGTTGGCCAGGTGCCGATTGGGCCGCAGGTTCCCAGGCCAGTAGCTGGTCTGGCACACGGGACAGCTGCTCTCCTCTTCTTGGCAGAAGCCCAGCTCCTGGCTACTCCCTATGATGCAGTCTTGGCAGAAGCTGTGGCCACAGTCTATGCTCAGGGGTTCTGTCAGGAGCTCCAGGCAGATTGGGCAGGTCACTTCATCTTGGATGTCCACCAGGATTCCTGAAGTCATTGCAGCCACGCTCCTGGCTCCTGCCTGCCCAGTCCTGACTTCCAAGGTGCTTCTTGCGTATAGGATCCTGGGCAGACAGGCAAGAAAAAGGGCTCAGGGTAAGAAAGGAGGGAAGCTGACTGTTCTGGATAAAGAGGTCAGACACCTGGGGTAACAAGGGCTTCACATTCTAACTTCAGAATGTTCTTTGCCCCCGCTCCCAGGAGGTGTCATCAGGAAATACTCAGTGCTCCAGAATGAGACAGATAAATCCAGGACTCGGACCAGGTCTGTGTTACTGCAGTCAGTGCCCTCTTGTCCAACTTCATGCTGCTGGGGAAGGGGGAAGCAGCCCCAGTCCTGGGGCTGTGCTGCCAGGAGTGAGGCAGAGGCGGGCTGGAGGAGGAGCCTCGGGGTGACTGAGGGAGCGCTTTAGGAAGGAGGGGACCAGCAGGCTGAGAGATGTGGTTTAATCTGTGTACCGCTGAAGTCAATTCCTCCCTCGCTATGATAAATCACCGGAGCCAATGTGTAGAAGAGTCTCAATAAAAACAAGTTGCCACTACACTTCTACTGTCACTGCTCTTCCATCCTTCAGTGCTCTGCCCTCTTACCAGGAGGAAAAGAGCCTCTTCAACACTTTTGCTGGGAATAGGAACAGAACAGTGTCTGGCAGGAGGATAGTGCTACGTAAGTCTTGTTACAGGAATGAACACATCACTTTCTCACACCCTTTCCTATTTTCTTACCTTTTTTAGACCCAGGAGAAAAATCCACTATCTCAGTTCATAACAAGATTTAACAGGATGGCACTTAAGGTCAATGTGAGAACGCTGGACCTGACCCAGCAGTTTCTGTGCACCTGGTGCAAGGGTCAGTTATGAAAGCTAGTAGCTTCTGTAACAAGACAACTAAGGATGCTGGAACTTACCCTGACTTTTAACTTTTTTGTCTGTGCTGAATCAAAATAAATGTCTTCCTGGAAAAACATCTTTGTTCTCATTCTTGAAAGTTTTCAGTCATTAAATCATATTGCTGTTGTCTTCAATCACATAACTTTTAAAAGACATTCTAAATTACTTGCCTACTTAATTACTTTTACTATTCAAGCATTGAATCACTCTCATTGGAAGCCATTTGCTCTGCTTGCCCAGATGAAGTCTAGTCTGGACCACCAAAGACGAGCCAGCCAGTCGACAGAAACACTGACTTATCCCTGACCCTGGCTGTGACCCTCATGGACAGGATGCACCTGTACAGTGTGGCTGAGGGCAGGTGTGACACTGTAATTTTTTCTGTCTGGTCCCCCAGCAAAGGCAGATGTGCACTGATGTACAACACCATCAGTGTGGATGTAATTTAAGAACACAAGGTCTGTTAGCTCGGCAGCAGTAGGGAAGGGATGTGGTTAAACCGAGGTGTATGATTTGCTTTGCGGAAACTAACCATTAAGTTGCAGAAAGTCCCAAACACTAGAGGTTCCAAAAAGGTTACACTGCCCTAAAAGTCCTCTGTGCTCTAACTATTCATACTCACACCCCAACCCCTGGTAACCACTGATAATTTTATTGTCTCTATAGTTTTGCCTTTTCTGGAATATCATGTAGTTGGAATCATACAGTGATGTATGTCCTCATGTACTTGTCCAAATCCATAGAAGGTACAACACCAAGACTGAGCCATAAAGTAAACTATGGACTTTGGGTGATTACAGCGTGCCAATGTAGGTACATCAACTGTAACAAATGTACCACTGTGGTGGCAGTTGGTGATAACTGAGAATCTACGCATGTGTGAGGGCAGAGGGTATACATAAAAAATCTCTGCACCTTCCCCTCAGTTTTGCCGGGAACTTAAAACTGTTCTAAAAAAAATAACATCTTAATAAAAAATTTTTGGTGATACAACATTTACTATTTTAACTGAAGGTCCATTCCATCTCCTACAACATACACATATTCACACATTTATTTCGGGTAAATGTGTACTTGATATACATGACTCTCTTGGGGGAGAGTTTCTGCTTCATAAATGCAATGAAGTAGCTAAAAACTGGAAATAATTCATAAAACCATTAACTGGTAAATAAACAAACTGTGGTATATGCAAATAATGGCATATCACCAAACAATAAAATGGAAATACTGATAAATACAACAGAAATCTCAAAAGCCTTATACGAAGTGAAAGAAGCTAGACAGCAAGAATAAGTTACTGTATGATTCCACTTAAATGAAATCCTAGAAAAGACAGAACTCTACTATCTGAAATCAGATTAGTGGATGCCAGGGCCCAGAGCTGTGAGAAAGGGATGAATTGCAAAAAAAAATTGGGGAGAGTGATGGAAATGTCCTTTATATATCATGACTGTGCCGGTGGTTACACAACCATATACATGTCAAAACTCACGGAATTGTATGCTCAAAATTGCTAACTTATTAGATGTGAATTATAATTCATTAGAGTTAACGAAAACAGAAGACATGCAGTGAGAAAAACTGAAGGCTTGACTTCCTGATCTTCTCAATACAAATTAGAATTGTGTTGTCAATATATGGTAGCCACACCATTTGAGCACTTGAAATGTGGCTAGTCAGAAAGGAGATGTTTTAACTTTTTTTTTTAATTTTTAGGAGGAGGTAACTAGGTTTATGAATTTATTAATGGAGGTACTGGGGCTTGAACCCAGGACCTCATGCATGCTAAGCAGGCACTCTACTGCTGAGCTATACCCTCTCCAGAAAGAAGATGTTTTAAATATGAAATACACGTCGGGTTTCAAAGGTTTGGTAAGCAAAAATAATCTAAAATATTTCATTAACAGATTTTTTACATTGATTACATTTCTAAATATATTTTGGAAGAATGGAGTTAAATATATTAAAATAAATTTCACCTGTTTCTTCTAACTTTCTAATGAGGGCATTAGAAAATTTAAAATTATATATGTGGCCCTATTATATTTCTGTATTTCTTTTCCATCTAATGCTCTATATGAGCTATCCAAGGCAGAGGAAGATTCTTGAACAGAAAAGATTATAGAAGAGTTGATGTCTCTTGTCAAAGGGTAAAGTTGAGGTTGGGGAAAGGAAGGAGGGGCACATGTCAGCTAAAATTCAGCTGGAAAGGGTTTGGGTAACCCCTGCCCACACGCCAGCGAGCCCTTGACCACTGGTGTGCAGCCCAGAGGACACGGGAGATCTGGATTATGTAAACTGTCAACAATACATCATTTGATGTACAGCCTTCTAGATCAAAAAACTTATAACCATGCCTTGATTTCTAATGGGTGGAACTCAGTTTTCTAAGGTGTTCTTCCTGGGTTATGATCCTCAAATTTGGCTCAAATAAAATTTTCCATTTTTTGCTTAGATTGACTGATTTTTTGTGGACAGTACAAAGGCCTCTGGGCTGCCTACTTTCCATCAGGAGAAAGCAAGCTGAGAAAAATTTTCAGCTACCATTAACGGGTTGTTTCTTCAGATGAAGACAAAGAACGTGATGAGAAAGGAAAGATGCCTCAGAGTGGGGTGAGCCACAAGCCACGGAGAATAGTGGATTGAGGAGCTGACTGGGGAGCCGCTCTGAGAGAGCAGAACCCAACTCGGGCCCCGCCTCAAGAGCAGTGTGGGTGGGCAGAGACAGTCCGGCTGTGAGAGTGCAGATCCCAGAGCCTGAGGGGATGGGCCCTGTGGGTCAAATTAGCAAATGAAAGAGGCCAAATTCAAGACCAGTTAAATCCAAGCGGGAGCAGGAGGTCAGGCAATCTAACTAGCCACGCCGGCACCAGTGGAACTCCTCCGGGCCTCACGGAGACCGATTCTGTATCTGCACTTTAATAAGATCTCTGGCGGTTCATCTGCATATTAAGGTTTCAGAAACATTGCTTTCAGTGAGGGCGCCTTCTTCCCAGGTGAATAAAACTTAGGATGCAAAACAGAAAGAGGTGAGGGTGGCTGGGGAGGGCCAGAGAATGGACTGATATTTAGATCTGAAGCACCTATGAGAATGGAAGCCCACATTTCAATATTAAAATGGCTTTCAGTATAAATGTCAGTGACTCGGTAGCGGATACCTAACACTGATCCAGGCTGGGGGCTCAGAATGAAAGCTAGAAATAAGATAGGCAGGACTGCACCCCATCTCTGCGTTCTGGTGTAAATGGAGTAAAAGTCTAAACAGGTAGCAACTGCATTCATAAATGAGATGGGATTGTGCTGAGGAAATTATATTTTTTACCCTTTTGTAAGGTTCTATTCCACTTTAACCAATTTTCTGGAGTTGATTAAAAACAAGAAGCACTCAGTAAATATTTGAATTGGAACACAGTTTCATTTTTTTTTCAAACTTCAAAAAAATCACTGCCTCACGCATTCAAAACTTACAATGATTTAATAACTGCGAATTCTTAAAATATGGTCCTACACAGGGGTTCTTCTCTCTGTGTTACATAATCCATTAACTAAGGATTTTATAGGATAGATAATACACTTCTTATTTTTTCTGCATTTGTGATATCTCACTTGTAATTTCTGATTTTTTCCATATTCCATATTTAATATTTTCTTTAAAGTGATACCTTAAAAAACTTTAATATTTACCCTGTCTCAGTCTAAGCAATAAAACCCTGTCAAATCATGAATTTGAGGTGTGGGTATATTTTTCTAGTTTACATCCAATTCAAATAGGCAACTAAACATTTTGGAAGTTTATTCATATAACACCAAAAATCATCTCAGGGGTCATTAATCGGAAACACTGAATTAATCAAACTAAAGCATGCTGTGGCGCACACATGACAGACTCATTTTTTATGTAATTCCTAATTTTTTAAACTATGCTGTATTTTAACTTATTTAGATGTCGGAAGTAGTCATATTCTCCTTTATCTTAGTGCATTTTTACATATTTTATTCCCTGTTCTTTCAAAAATTATTTTAGTTTGTATTTTTTTAAAGCAAGGCATTGAGATCGTCAATAATAACTTAATATTTTGAGTATTTACGATTGTTCATGCACTCTCCTGTTTTTAAACCTCTGTCTCACATAATCCTCACCCAAACTCTAGAATATAAGTATTACTCTGTCCATTTTATGGATGGAAGAAATTGAACCTCAAAGAGGTCAGGCAACAGGTTGGGGGCACACAGCCTGCATCTAAGTGTCAGAGGCGGATTTTGAATACAGACCCTCCCGCCGCAGCACCCAGGCACTTAACCACGCATTTCTGTCTTCATTAATTGATAGATTAAATGATGACCCTAATCTCGCTGAGCTCATTCACGGTGAGGATGAAAGAAAAATAAAGATGAATTACCTGTATTATAAGCTCCAAAAGGGAAGGGACAACATTTCTTTCACTGCCTGGTCACTTCTCCCAGGAGTGACAGTAAGTGGCCCGCCCCGTCATAGATGGCAGACAGCTCCCGGTGACAGGCACATCGAGGCCCCAGATGCGAGCCTCCAGGTGGTCAAGGCTCTTCTGGGCAAACCAAGGAGTTTTAAAAAGATTCTGAGGAACAGAGGGCGCCCACTCCTTTGGTCTTTTTTATCCCAACTCAACCGCGAACGGCCCGGCTCCCTTCGGCGAAATGCAGGACTCTGGGGAGCCAGCCTGGCCTTGCACAGACCTCGCACGCCGGGCTGGGTGCGGAAGGCTCCTCTCCCAACTCCCTCTGGGAGGAGTCAGGGCCTCCTGGGGATGGGTGAGGGGATAAACGGTGCTCACTTCCTGGAGCAGAGCGGCTGGGGTGGGGGAAGGGCTGCTGACCTCCGGATCCACGCCAGTCCCAGGGTCGGCCGGGACTTCCCTCACAGAACTTTCAGGGCTGCCTCCCCTACATCCTATACCTCCTAGAATCGGGGTGTAATGATCACTAGGCACTACTTTAATTATCACTACCTACACAAAGTACCCAGTTCCAAAGGTGCCTCTTTCATGCTCCCTTCCCGAATTGGAGTCAACTCAAAAGTGCAGAGGTCCCCCGCACTCTGCCTCCGCCCGCGAACCCCACAACGCACCTGGAGGGCGGGTCAGACTCTCAGTACTAGTGGGGACAGCGGTGGCGGGCCAGAAAATGGATTCGCTCACCAACCTGGAATGTGTGGCCTGGGTCAGAGCCGAGGATTTACAGCTAATGCCGCGTCCAGCAGAGCGGACAGACTCGTGGCAAAGGGGCGGGGCGAGGGGGGAGGAGAGGATGCGCATAGGGCCGGTTGGTCCCGCGCCGCGCAGGGTCCTGCGCTCCAGGGTGTGGTCGCCGGGCCCACCCAGCTGCCGGGGAGCTGTTCCGCTTACCTGATGAGCGGCAAGTTCTGAGGCCCTGGGGAGCCCCTGAAGGCCAGGGAGGGCGCGTGTAAATCGTCTTCGCTTTAGCTTTCAGAACTCATGTCGGTGTCAATAATACTGAGAATACACATTTGTACTCCACGTTAAACTATCAGTTAAAACGTCCGAATGAAGGTATCTAAAGTTATACGAGTGAGTAAAGATAACCGCTTGGCATCACAATGGTATGTTTTGCAAAAAGATCGTTAAACTTCATTAGTCTAAAATTACGAATGTAATTTAAATATTACAGGTGTCAAAATGACACCTGTAATTTTAACCTGTGTAAACTGCGAGACTGTAAAAGTTTGTTCTTATGGCCTTAGGAATACATACAAAGCTTATAAAGCCCCAGGAACTGTAACTTAAGGGTGTCAATAGCACAGCAACTCTGACAAGAAAAGGAAGGCTGAACTTCCGGTCCCAAGCAAACTGACCTGGTCTGGAAGGTGAGTGGAGGGAGAAGGGTGTCCAGATAAAAATTTGAAGAGAGAGCTGGGTGATGTAGCATATTTTCAGGTTTCATCTATGTTGTAACCTGAGTATTTTATTCCTTTGATGGCTGAATAATACTCAACTGTATGGATTTTTGGCATTTTGCTTATCCACGCATCAGTTTTTAGACATTTGGATTTTTACTGTTTGGCTATTTCGAATAATGCGGCTATGAATTCTCTTGTACAAGTTGTTTTTTTGTTGGGTTTTTTTTTTTTTTTTGGAAACATGGTCTTTATTTCTCTTGCCCAAGAATAGAATTACTGGATTATGTATTTACTTTTTGGGGGGATATTCCAGACTGTTTTCCACAGTAATTATACTATTTTGCATTCCCACCAGCAGTAAAGAAGGGTTCAATTTCTCCACATCTTTACCAATACTTGTCATTATGTATCTTTTCTATTATAGTTATCTTATTGAGAGTAAATTGGTATCTCATCAATATTTTAATTTGCATGTCTCTTTAGCATCTTTTCATATAATTTATTATCCATTTGCATATCTGCTTTTGAGAAATGTCTGTTCAAAATTTTTACCCAGTTTTAATTGGGTAATTAAATTTTAATTTGTCTTTTTCTTATTAATTAAGAGATCTTTATATATTTTAGATATAAGTCCTTTACAAGTTCTGTTATTTGTAAATATCTTCTCCCGTTGTATGAGTTGTCTTTTCATTTTCTAAACAGCATCCTTTGAAGAACAAGTTTTTAATTGTGATGAAATTCAATCTTTTTGTTATTTGTATTTTTGATGTTGTATCTATGAAGGCCTTGCCTAATCCAAAGGCATAAAGATTTACTCCCATATTTTTTTCTAAAAGTTTTATAGTTTAACTCTTACACTTAGGTCTATGATCTAAGTTTATTTTTATTGTGTGAGATAGAATTTCAGTCTTATTCTTTTGCATGTGTGTATTCTTTTGCTCCAGGACGATATTCTTTCCCTGTTGAATTGTTTTGACATTGCTGGGAAACCACTAAGGAGTTTTAATGAGGTAGGGGTGTGTGTGTGTGTGTGTGTGTGTATGTTTGAGAGAGAGAGAGACAGAGACAGACAGGAAGATAGGAAGGGGCAGGTGGTGGAGAATGACATGTTCTGAATATCTAAATGTTATCTAAGAAAAGATCACCTGGCAGCATTGAGCAGGCTGAAGAGGCCTGGAGGTGACAAAAAGTGCCTAAATCCAGAGGAGTAAATGTCTAGCTATTGCTGTAGTATGGAGGAGAAAGTGTTCGACTAGGTGCTACTGAGTGTGGATAGAAGAGAGTGAATTTATGAATAATTGGTGTTCTCTTCATGAAGCTTTTCTGTGCTTTCTCCCCAAGCTTGGATCACACATTAAACCTGCAAAGTTCCCTACATTTCTCCACCCAACACCAGCCAACTACTGAAGTCTGGCAGGGGAGGTGAAACTCTCTGAAGGGATGGTGAAGGCTGCCTGTCTTCACTTGCCTCTACCTGCAAATGCTGAGAAAGACAGAAAGTAAGGAAAGCTTCTGGAAGTGGGAAGTATCTTGAAGGGACAGGAGAGGCCAGAAAATCTCCTACAGAGCCGAATTTAAATACATTCAGTCATTCCAAGTCCAGAACACTACAGCACCAATCAGAAAGCAGGAAGAGAAAGAAATGTGCCTCCTAAGTTAGGAAGAACTGTGTCAGGGTTCTAAAGAACAGCAGTGACAAAGGGCTTTGAAATAACAACGGAAGCCAGTAGATGGTGATATTGAGGTCCCAGCCTCGGTGATCGTTTCTTTTCCTCCACAGTTTAAAACAAAGAAAACATGCCTACATCCCACATATTAAAAATAATTAACTAGGAGAATGGAATCGAAGCATAATTGAAGTGTGGTTAAGAGTGAGTGAAGCAGTGACTAATTTCGGTTTTATTGCTTGCTCCCCCCGCCTATATTAATGTTACTAAGTCCATATTGTTTCTGGGATCCATATATTTTTTGTAAGCACTTAAAAATTCTAGAGTCTAAAATTGAGTATTGAAGGCAGAAAAGAGCATGGGAAAACTTGACTACCTTGTGGAGAATAGGTGAAGTCCATCTTGTTCAAAAGGAGCATGGAATGTTGGGGTGATGCCCGAGGAATCAAAAAAGATCTCCCCTGCTCCAGAGAAGATCAGCACCTCCCCATCCTCTACATCTCCCATTCTCACACGTTCCTCCTCATAGCACTCACCACCACTCACTGCTTTGAGACCATTAGGAGCAATGGCATTACATTTTATTCCTGTTATGCCAGATGCGGAAAGCTCATGATTCAAGGTCATCACTCAGATCCTCATCTCTATAGGCTCTGGATACCCTAGTTTTGCTTCCATATACCACCCCTCTCCAATTTTTGAAATCCTTTACTGGATAATCTAGGACTTATAGTCAGCCATAGCAAAATCCCCTATATTATCAATGTTGTCTTGGAATATTCTTATTACTTTCTTGGCTAACTGAAACCTGGCTCTCTAGAGTACATTTATTCACTCTTTCCCACACTTCTCAGATCTCCTGGCCTGGAGGTGGGGTTAATTGTCATCCCTGCACCTTCCCACTGATCCCCTCCCTTTAATTAAAATATAAAACCCTAGTATCTTTACATCACTTTATTATACTACACCTCTCACTAGTCCCCCATATTCCAGTTATCTCCCATTGGCTCATCCCTGGCTATTCGTCTTCTTTCCCAGGTAGTGTCTGCTTCTGTCTGTCTGTCTCTCTCCCTTTCTCTCCCTCCATAAGTCTCAAGAATCTTACCAAGATTCTTGATAACTTCAATACTGATGTAAATGTTCCTTGCTTATTCTGAACTTCAATTCTACTCATCACTTCTCCAAAAATGAACATGTCTTTCATCTTCATCCTTCCTCAGTCTCTCACTCCCATGGCGGTCCTGCATTTTAAGTCTCTCAACTTATTCAGGGTTATTCACACTGGGAGGTAAAGGACCAAGAGGAAGAATATGAGGCGAGGTAGAAGTATTTACGAAAAGTTTGCTAAGATGAAACAGACACCCTAGGTTTGTTTAATTCAAATAGTAATTGGCATGGACATAGACAGTCAAAAAAAGATTTTTAAAAAGGTTTGTCATTCATAAAACTAGCATACATAAAGAAAGAGTGGTGACCATCAGTAGGCTGTGATACCTGGCAATTAAAAAATTTTTAAAAATTGAAAAAAAATTAGCTGAAATCTTTTGATGTTTGTTCTAGGGCTAACGTTTGAAACAATGAGATTGAGGGCCATGAGGCTTTGAAAAAATGCAAGTGGGATAGGGAAGGAAGTGTTCCAGCTTTTTCTTCTTCCTGTTCTTTCAAAATCTCTCAAACTGAAGTGGTAAAGCCATCATTCATTTGGTCATTCTCAGGAATAAATGAAAATAGCTCTTCAGATAATGTTAGGGGAGGGCTGAGATGAAGGGACTCAATGAAAAGATACTTTCTTCTATACACTATGTTATACCTGCAGAATCACACCTTCCTTGTTCGATCTTCCTCTCAGGTTCTCAGCTCTTAATCTACCCCCTGTGGTATTTCTCTCCCACATGAAGGTGTTCTTACATGAAAAAGGTCACATTCTCCTTTTGATGCTGAACAAGAACATGTTACTGTTGTGGAAAGAACATCAGGGAAGCTTTGCTTTCCACTTTTCAATTTTAATTCTTTACTAATAGCACGTGTAAAATTTTTATTTAAAAATCGAATAAGATCAGATGAAAGTTTTTATCCTGAAACAGAGAAAAACATAATAATTTATCAAAATTCCAAGCATGCATGATCTTTGATCTAAGTGTTCTACTTTTAGGCATTTAACCTATAGAAATATAGTTCTCCCAGAGGTGCACTAAGTAGATTGAATATATTCCTGAATGGATTCCACCTTTTTTATAATAGTGAAACGTGATGACAACAAAATGTCCATTAAAACACCAGTTATTTATTTTGTTATACTTAGCTAATCTCAATAATCAAAACTCCTCTGAAGTAAGTGTTATTATCTTTTTTTTTAAGAGAAGGATGCCAAGACTTTACGAGATTAAATCTATTTCCCAGTGATAAACAGCTGGTATGTACTGAATGTGAGACTGAGTAATATTAAGAAAAAAGAGAAAAATGAACTGAACAATCATTGAATGCTTACTGTGTAATAGATAAATGATGTTGTATCATCCTCATCTTCTTTACAGATGAGTAGAACATGAAATTCATTGGGATTATGCAACCTCTCAAACTCATTGAATTAAGTAAGCAGTAGATCCAAGGTTTAAATCAGCATCTCCTGACACCTAGCACTGGTCTCTTCTCTACCTGACACTGAATTTCAGGGCTGAGAAGAACTCATTCAAAGAAGAATAAATATTGAGCAGAAAAGTGAGGTCAAAAAAACTTTAAAATAAGAATTGTATGCGCATTCACACGTATTGCATATTTGCTTTGGGCAGGTTCTTATGCTTTGGAGCAATAGAGATAAAAATCCTTTCAAAATGAACTCTTTCCTCAAGGAATGCATTCTAGGCAGGATGTAAGGGAACAAACATGAAAAAAGATCTCTAGTCAAAGAAGAAGAAATATTCTCAGGGCCCAACAAATTAGTGATTTAGATGAAAAGAAGTGGAGAATCTTAAAAGATGAATTTTTCACTGTGGGCTGAGTACCGGAGAGGACAGAGTTGAGATGTGAGCTAGGTTTTTGAGGATGAATTGTTCTTGGGCTAAAATTCGGGTTGAATTGCTCTTCTGAATCTCAGAGGACAACAGGCTAGGCTAATCTCTGGTGTTAATAATATAATGATTAGTGAGCAAGTTACCAAATTACACACTTACATTTCTTTAACATTTTATTAAAGAATATATAAATCTATGTCTATTAGATACAAGTAGGTATTTGACTTATTTTAATGATAACTATAATTTTTAAATACAAAGCATATTTGGATGGAAAAGAGTACTCTACCACCATACAATTATTTATATTTTGAGGACAACTCTTGTCTAGGACAGGTAACAGTAGCCCAGGCTTATTTGATAAAATTTTTTCAAAGGCTTATGTTCATATTTAAGCTGGTGATAAATAGATGTGTCCACCTACATATGCTGCTGTGCGTTAGCATCTCTGAACCTGAGTATTTAAACATGTCTAGTTATAGATGTGTGTAGCGGACAATAAAAAAATAAATATCATCCCAGGGGACTATGAAATTCTAGACATGATAGATCTCAGGGGTTCTCATTGTGAGAAAGATGTTAAACTGGCAAATTTAAATGTCAAAATTATATACAAGTGATTAGGTACCGTATTAGGGAGAGAATGAAAGTGGAGGCTGAAAAAAGTCTTATTCAAATGGTAGATTCCAGGTAAGTTATCACATTGCTCCTAATTAGGTTTTCTTGAGATAATGGGGGATCAGAAGTTAATTTGAATAATATATGGAAGAAAGTGGGGTGGGTATTACTACGGATTTATAAAAAAGTTAATCAAAGGAGGATTTGAGTAGAATGTCTAAATAATTGGAACCTAGATGAGGATAGCACAGGGGTAACTGGAAGATATAGAGATGGGGAGGGGGTGACTATTGAACAACTAATAGTACAGAAAGGGATTAAGTTGAGGTCAAGTTGGGAGCATTTATTTAGATTCTTTGGCAAGATTTGTAAACATCTGCTTAGCCCCGTCCAAAATCTGCTTGGTCCTCACTCCATAAATAATGGGATTGAGCATAGGTGGGATGACCACATAGAGGTTAGCCAGGAGGATGTGGACATAGCGTGGAATGCGTTTCCCACCAAACCTATAGGCAAAGACAGAAAAGAGGGCAGGGATGTAGAAGAGTAGGATGACACAGACGTGGGAGCCGCAAGTGCTCAGGGCCTTGGACCGGGCACCTTGAGAAGGGAGGTGGAAGATAGCTCGGAGGATGTGAATGTAGGAAACAGCGATAAGGATGATGTCCAGGCCTGTGCAGAGCAGAGCAGCTGCCAACCCGTACCAGACATTAGTGGAGATATCAGAGCAGGACAGACGGGCAATGCCCATGTGCTCACAAAATGTATGCACGATGATATTGATCCGACAGTAGTGCAGGCGCTTGAGGAGAAAGATGGAAGGAAACATGATGATGAAGCTGCAGGTCAGAGTGGCAGCGGCGATATTCCCAATGACTGTGCTGGTGAGGATGGTGGCATATCTCAAAGGGGAGCAGATGGCCACGTAGCGGTCAAAGGCCATTGCCAGTAGGACTGCAGAGTCAGCCACGAAAAGGAAGTGGATGAAAAACATCTGGGTGAGGCAGCCATCAAAGGAAATATGGCTGAAACCTAGCCAGAAGTTGGCCAGTGCTTTGGGCATGGTGGAAGTGGAGAGCAAGATGTCAGCACTGGCCAACATGGACAGGAATATGTACATGGGCTCGTGCAGGCTTGGCTGGGAGAGGATGACACAAATTAAAATGCCGTTGCCTGTCATGGCAGCTACATACATGGTGCAGAAGGGGGTGGAGAGCCAGATGTGGAGGTGCTCCAGTCCAGGGATGCCAATCAGGAGGCAGCCGGCCATGCGAGTATCAGAGTTGTTCACAGCAGCTGTGTTGCTAGCAGATAAAAGGGCCATGATTTTCCGCAGCGCCCTCGCCTGCGCCATAGGAGAAAAAGAGCTTCAGACACTGTACATTGACTGAGAGCCCTTATGGCTTGCAGTCAGCCACGAGGTCAGCACACACTCACAGGGTTCTTCACGTGTGTGTATTCTGTACAGGAAATCACATGCAAGATCTGCACAAAGCGCACAGCTCTAGGCCCTGCCCACAGACAGGCTCTGTGTCCTTATTCAGAGACTCCTCGTGCAGCTATAAGATATTCAGGCACCTACAGGGCTCGGAAACATTGCCAGTGCCAGTAGAGAGCCACAGGTTCTGAGAAGAGCAGGGGTAGCTAGAAAATCAAAAACAATCTCTGTAATCTCTACGGGTATGTGAACTGGAATGAGGTCTGCAGAAACCCCAGGCTCTGCACAGAAGGGCTGCAGTCTCGCCCCAAAGAGCAATTGCCCCTGCCTAGCAGACTATGTGGGAAGTTAGGGTTGGGGGCGGTGTGCCCTGCAGACCCGAGTCTCTCTTCTGCCAGTCACAGATGCTCTGACAATTACAGAGGCAGTGAAGGCAGCAGTGGCATTTAGAAATCACACTGGACAGTGTGAAATATTCTGGTTCAGAGATCTCGGTCAGTGAGACTGAGATTTTGGACAAGATACTGTCTTTTCTAAGAAACAATTGTTTGATCTTGAAAATGAGCATAAGTGTTGTCCCAGAGGTGTGTCACATTAAATTTTGTCTGTGGAAGCCTTATTAAACTGTGTAGTGCTTCTGGAGTCACCTTTGTGGCTCTGAAGTGTGGTGTCATCACCCAGAACATGAAGGAAGTTGTGGATTCTTCTCAGAGCGCCGTCCCCGGGCCAGCATCGTCCACGTCACCAGGGGACTTGCAAGTTCTTGCACCACAGACTTTATGAATCAGAAACTCTGAGGTTGGAGCAGCAATCTCTAATTTAGCAAGATCACCCGGTGATACTAATTCATGCTGAAGTTTGTGAACAACTGATGCGAGGACTGATGTTTTCACTTTCTCCTCTATCTAGTCTAGATGTCGATCTCATAGGGCCAGAAACTTCTCAAATTTGATAGTTTCTGCTGCATTGTCCGTGAAAATGCTCGGGCTTCAACTAAAACTAAGTAGTGCTTTCCTCAACTCACATCATCAGGATGTGAAGAAAATGACACAATCATAGCAATAGCCTTTACCACACGTTAGACCCCTTGACCCCTCCTTGATCCTATTAAACTGTTCTCACAAAGGCGATGAAACCTTTACCGCCGCCCAGACCCCTGTTCCTGCCTCTCAGTTGAACTTCCTTCCTACCTGACTGAGACTTCGGGACTGTCAGGAGCCAACTCCTCGCTTTATTATTACACTCCTATAAATTTATCTTTTATCTCTGCAAGCATTTCTCCACTCAGAGAAAGTAATGTCGATGCCATGCCTGCATTTTGATGTCTCCTCCCTTAGAGCTGTGGTACATTTTCACTTTACCTAGGCACAGGAAAGCTCGTGAAGTCATTTACTTATTTAGAGAGTATAAAGACAATATAAATCAATTATTTTATTATCCTAGTCACAAACAACTATAAATTCAAGTGAACATTTTCTTTTTATATTTAACTCAAATTTTCAAAGCCTCTGCATTAAGATGTACAAAATATTGCCAGAAGAGATTTTTTTAAAACATAAATAAATGGAGACGTATATCATGTACCAGATCAGAAGATTCAATGGCTTGTTAAAATATAAATATAAGTTTTCTCAAAATAAATATGTAGTTTTTAATTTAATTTAATTTCTCCAGCCTTATTGAGGTATAATTGACAAATAAAAACTATATATATTTTAGGTATACAATGTGATAATATAATATATGTATACACTGTGAAATGATTACCACAATCAAGTTAACATACTCATTTTATTTTTGTGGGCTTATCTTAAATTACTTTTAAAAATAAGCTGGATATACACACACCATACCAAAAAACACACAAGAACACAAATATACATATATACACATTTGTATATATGTGTATGTCTGTAAGTGTGCACATGTGTGTAAGTATTTATGTATGTATGTACATCTCCAAGAATAATTTGCCCACCTATTCTCTGAATCCACTTTCTTTCCTACCTCCTCAAGGACTTTGTTCTATCAATTATCCCCTCTTTTCTTTATCATCTGTTACTCCTGATTTCTTGAGTATTTACATTTATGAACATTCAAATACTTTTAACCTTGAAAGTAGACAAAAATTTAACTACTATAATAAGAAATTGCTTATTCACCTAGCTTGTCTCACTTTTTGTTCTATCTTCTTTCGTCCAAAATCATACCTTTCATTAGCTACTCATTTTGGCTTTGATTTCTTTGTCCTCCACTGGTTCTTCTCTTGCCCCTGAACTTCCATCCTAGTCCTCACAAAGGGCTCCTCTGTCCTTGCAGGCTGGACACCTGCTGGTGTTTCCTACTGGTGTCTCTATGCTCCCCTCACTCTTCATGCTACCTGGCCAAGCTGCTCACCAGCCTTGGCTTCATTTAGCCTGCATGTACTAAGACCTCCCAAATCTACAGTTGCCATTTATATTGCTTTTCAGACTCCAGATCTGCTTATCCGAAGACCTCCCCACTAGTCTCCTAGCCTGCAGTCCTTTCAGTATCTATTTTATTTCCAAAAAATCATTTTGAGCACATTACATACTTGATTACAGATAATTTCCCGTTGCTTAATAGATTCATATACACATGTTCTATGCTTTCTCTACTGATGTTGGTCAAGATGCACATCTCCAAACCTGCCCTTCTTTCTCTGTGGTCTTTTGTGCATTCCACTTCCTCTGTCTCCACCCTCCTCATTAATCTAGCTAGTCTGTATTTCTCATTCAGGAAGACTTTTCTCATTTCCCAAGGCTGAGTTATGCATGTCCTCTGTGCTCCTATATTCCCCTGCACTTATCTATTTCTTTTTCAAGCACTTATCACACTGAAATATTACCATCCCTGATATATCATGCAGGACACATACAAATACCATAAAAATCAGGCGTTTATAATCACAGATCTTCTGTCCTCACATTATTTTCTTGTCTGTAGTCTGTGTCATTCATTGCGTTTATTCTTTCCACAGTATCACTCAACACACTCATCACTACATGCTCCCACTTTTGTCAGTCACATCAGCACCTGCACAAAATTTTCTTCTCCAGTTTCAGTTCTCCATCTAAATAATCAACTTCCAAGGCAGGCTTTGTTCACAGTTTCTTCCTATCATTTATTCATGTGACTTCTGCTTTCATTCCAATTTAGGCGTCCATTGATGTTGACTCACCCCCAAACTAGGGAGCAAGTCCAAGTACTCTGCTTAAATTTATCTGTCTGATAGCCTTCTTTTTCAGAACTTCTACTTTTTAAATGCCCAATTTTCTTGCCCACTGATTCCTGCTTCTGTCATCTTTGGAAAAATTACCAGAAAAAAAGTGTCTCTTCTATGAATTCCTTTTTCTACCTGTTTTTGAATCCTTTCCCTGACTGCTCTGCCCAGGAACTTTGTTCTTTTAAAGTGGTCCACCAAATGCAGTAGAATAACTTTTCTTGCCTTTGCTCCTTAATGTCTAAGGGCAGAACATCGTGTTTACGAGTCTTGCATCCTCCTTAGGAGCCAAGGATCACTTATTCATCAATCTCTCCATCCTCACCTGGACAATGACCCTCCAAACTTCTCCCCTTTGACTTCCCAGGAAAACACAATTCACTCTAGCTACCCCGGACAAATTTTTCTTTCAGCCCTCCACTCCTTGAACATTGCTACAGAGCTTTCCACTTACCTGGTTCCCATTCTCCATCCATCTTGCTGTATTAATAACCTCCTCTCAATCCTGAAATATCTGACCCAGACTTACCTCCCCAATGCCACCTTCTCGGACTCACAGTTTCTCAATTCAACATTTCATACACAGCTGAGGCTTCCTTAATATACAGAACTGAATCTCGGGTCTTGCTTCATATGGTGTTTACTTCCTCTTCTCCTTTGGGAGCAAAAATTCTCCTCCCTTTGTGTTCTTCCCTTCGTCATTCATACTGTAGTGTGTGTCAGTTCTTCATTTCTTTGTGTGGCTGAATAATATTTTAATGTATTGAGGTAACATATTGTGTGCCTCCATTTGCCCATCAGTGGACATTTGGGCTATTTCTGTCTTTGGGCTATTATGAATAATGCTGTTGTAAACATGTATACGTCATGGTGATTTCTCCCAAGCACTTCTGGAACTTGAGAATCACCTGTGGTAACATGAAGGCAGACGTGGCAGCTTCTTCATTCTGGTATTTTTTACGGTTTGACCTCAGATACAGTAGTTTCTTCACTGAAATATTATTCTAACAGTCCTGGCTCCCTTTTCTTGGAACCTGTTCTTTCAACTCTTTCAAATGTATTTTTAAAATTAGTATCAAATTATTCTCCAGGATTTCTGTATCAATTGACAGTCATACAAGTCTGTGTGTACCTTGTATAAGACCATCCTTTGCCCCATAGTTAAACGCTATTCATTCAATTTTATATATATATATATATATATACATATATATATATATATGTATATTTATTTATTTATTGAGAACTTGCTGAGGATAACCAAACAGAGAAAGCCATTGCTCTCATGGAACTTACATTCTAGAGAAGAGAGATAGATACTAATAAGTAAATAAACAAATGAATCATCATATGACAGGTTGTGATAAGTGTTATGAAGGAAAATAAAGATAATGAGGTTGAGAATAATGGGGGCAGCGAGTTAGTGCTATTTTAGATTGGGTCATCAGGGTGATATTTAATCAGAGACTTGAATAAATTGAAGGAAGCAAACATTCAGAGTTCTGGTTGAAGATCAGTCCTAGTAGAGATAAAATTAATTGCCTCGAACCTAGAGACATGGGCTTGCTTGGAGTATCTGAGGACTAGGAAGTGGCATACTGTGGCTGGAGAATCAGTGGGGGTGAGCAGTTGGGTGGGAAGAGGCCAAACCATGCCGAGTTTTGTAAGTCATGCAATATAGATTATAAATTTTATTCTTAGTGAGCTAGAAAAACATAGTAAGAGGTGTTTGTTTGTTTTTTTTAAAGCTTTTTATTTTGAAATAATTATACATTCACAGAAGTTTACAAGAAATGTGCTGGGAATTCCCAAGCCTTCTATTCCAGCCTTTCCTGTAAGTTGACCTCTTAACAACTATACTACAGAATCAAGCCCAAGAGCTCGATCGGCACAATCTATACAGCTCATTCCAGTTCCGTCATTTATACATGCATTCATTTATGTGTGTGTGTGTGTGTGCAGCTCTGTACAGTTTTATCACATGTGTAGCCTATCATAACACCACGAAAATCATGATATTCAGCTGTTACAGGACCACAAGCTTCATCTCCTTTAGCCGCAACCATCCCCTCCCTCTTCCCTAACCCTTGGTAACCACTAAACTGTTCTCCATTTCTATAATTAGGTTATTTTACCAATGTTTCACAAATTTAATTATGCAGTATGTTTTTTTTTTAGTCGGGGGATAGCTTTTTCACTCGGCAGAATTTCTTTGAGGTTTATCTAAATTGTTGAGTGTATTAATAATTTGTTTCTATTTATTGCTGAGTATTATTCCACTATGAAACTGAACCACAATATTAAACCATTCACCCTTTGAAAGACATTTGTATAGTCTTCAGTTTTTGGCTATTGTAAGTAAAGCTTTATGAATATCCAGGTACAAGTTTTTTCATGAAAATATCTTTTATTTCTCTGGGATAAATGCCCAAAGTTCCTGGGTCATATGGTAAGTTCATTTTTAGTTTTAAAAAGAACTGCCAGGCAATTTTCCATAGTGGTTGTTGGGAAAAAATGGAACTGAGAAGTTATATGTTATGACCTATATGTTTAGAAATATTACTGGCTTTTACATGGAAAGTAAACTGAAGAGACACCATTTAAAAAGATACTACAATATTCCAGACAGAGATTATGGCCAGGTGGACTAAAGAGGGAAAGTTAGAGTTCTTGGAAATTGTCAGATTTTGAATGCATTTTGATAGTAGAACAGAGTTTAAATGATGATCACACATGTGATATAAGAGAAAAAATCAAGGATGATTACGAGGCTATTGGCCTGAGCAACTGGAATAATGGAGTCACCACGGTGATAGAGATGATTTAAGGACAGGAAGGAAGAGTCTGATATCGGGCATGTCAGCCTGAAATGCTTATCAGGAATCCAGGTGGCATGCTGAGAAAGCAGCTGGATTGGGGAATCTGGAGGATACATTTAGGAGTTAAACATGAATAAATGTCACTTAACGTGCACACACTGTGTCAGGTCAATCTCTCTGGAGAAAAATGAGGAAGAGAAGAGGAGACAGTTGGAGACTGAGTACTGGGATAGTTCAAAATTTAGGAAAAGGAAAGAGACAGAGGACCTAGAAAAGGGAACAGTACAGAGCAGCCAGTGCAGTAGAAGAGGGGATGGGAGAAAACAGAAAAACCCAGACACGAAGAGAGAAAAATTAAGTAGGTGAGAGTGTTTACAATTGTCTAATGTTGCTCATTCATTGAATAAAGTAAAGATGAAGAATTGCTCATGAGATGAGGTATTATGGAGGTCACTGGGCACAAGGCAGAAGGCAGTTCCAGGGGATGGTAGAGACTGAGAGTGTTTGGAGAGAATGGGGAGAGAGAAGTGGAAACTGTAATGAGGGAAATATTTTTCTCATATTTTTACAGATTATTGCAAGAGAAGAGAGAGATGCCAGTGATTTTTAAAACATTAATTTGCATCCTGTTACTGAAATAAACTCTTATATTAGCCATTTCTAGCACAGAAAACTTACAAAGATAGTACAGAAAGCCCTGTAATTAATAATAAGATATTATTACAAATCTTACTTTATGACACATTTGTTATAATCAATGAGCCACTACTGGTACATTATTATTAATTAAGGTAGAGATATATTAACTCAAGTCCATTTCTGATATAATGTGTAACAGAAAGATTTATTCCTGTTTACACTGTATTTGCAGTACAAATAGTGGTGTATAATTCTTGAAGATTATTTATACAGACAAGTAACCTTACAGTTCTTTGGTATAATAGATAATATAATGTATGTATCCATGTATATCCTTTATTACATACAACAGCTAATAATAATGAACGCCTTTGGGGCATTTAGTGTATGTCTTACAGATTCAGGAAATAACTCATGTTTATTAGGAAGAGCTGTAACTTAGACTTATTTTGATACAGCTTTCTAGAATGGCATGCATCTGCCACATTTTCAACAGCCACTTTATAATTAAATGTATTTGTTCCAAAGAATTATAATCTTGCTGGTTTGATAAAGAGACCAGTCAGTAGTAAAGACAGTTTCTGTTTCTGTGACTCATTGTTTCTTAGGGACATTTTGTTTTACTTGGTTTTGTGCTCAGACTAAGATATACTTATTCTATATTTTCAAATTGTCTATGTTAGGAACAGTGAGGAGTCTGGAATTTTATTCTATTTGCAAGCTACCAAGTTAGCCTGCCACAGTTTCATGAGGCTAGTAGAAGACACAAAACTCCTGGGTCAGAGACAGGACACTTCAGTGCACACAGCAGTGGCAGATTTCCCTAGATTTAACCTACTGTTCTTTTTTTTCCCCAGAGTCCCATCCAGGAAACCTCATTACATTTAGTTGTCATGTTTCCTGAGGCTCCTTTTGGATGCAACAGTTTCGTTTTTAAATGTTTTCCATCTCTTACTATTTTACTTTAATTTTTAAAAACTACTTCTTTGTGTATGTTATGTGTTTTTATTGGGAAATGTTTAATTTATTCTTCTATGTTGTTGAAATGGATGGAGTTGATGTCACTGTGTTCCCAATTTGATTTTTTTTTGCCAGAGAATCAACTCTGACTTTTGAAACGAGAGAAAGACAGTTTCATGTGAGAAGCTGAGAGACCTGCAAGAATTCACTCACACAGACAGAATCAAAAGAATAAATGTAATTTTTTAGGGAGGCAGAAGTTTATTTTACCCATTTTTATGTGCCACAATTGATCTGCCAAGCTAGTCAGCATGCAGCCACCTTTAATATCTTGTTCTGTGTTCTCTTCTGATATTCTAGACTTAATATTTATATCTGAATTAGTAAAATGCAAAGAATAGTTAACACCACAAAATCACAATGTATCTTCAGCTCTTTCTCCAATGTAAAGCTGCATCTGCATTATAAATCCATTACACTGTCATAAAAGACAATTCAAGTAAGAAATGTCTCTGTAAGACACTGAGATCTATGGTAGTTTTTTGTTGTTGTTGTTTTGTTTTGTTTTTTGTGGCAATGCATTAACAGCATCAATAAAATAAGAGTATTGGAAGTGAGAAAAAATGTGGTGTCAAGAATAACTTTTAAATGACTGAAAAATTGTGCTGAACACTGGAATTTGACACAACACTGTAAAATGATTATGAATCAATAAAAAATGTAAAAAAAAAAAAGAATAACTTTTAGGTTTCTACCTTTAGCAGCTGGATGATCACTTTGAATTCAACAAATTCTAATGATACATCTCCAGCCACTTAGTACGAATTAAATAGTTAGTGATCTAAGGGAGTAGTTTATGTAAAAGTTTAACTCATCTATCTTGCTCAGAAATTGCTGGGTTTTTTTCAGTCCAAAAAGTATTTCAATGCAGTTACAAGTAGAGCCTAGAAAGCCTCATTCAGTGAAATAAAAGGTGATATAACAATCCAGGAAAACTCTCACTTGATGGAGGAGTTGGGGCTGAGGAACTAAATGCACCAGAATTTGGAGGACATGGAAAGACTGGTGTTCACATCTGTCCTACAACCCTATCATCTGGAACTCACTAGCATCCCTAATCAATCAGCTGTCTTGTCTCCAAACAGTCACATAAATCATCTTCTGGAACCCAGAATTCTAAATATCATCATCACACCATTCTTCTGTGTCAGAGCCTGGTGCCTACCTACTTTAATTCATTTATTCTTTCAAAAAGTGTTAATTGACTAGTCTATATAGGTCATGCCTTGAAGAATCCTGGTACTTTCCGGTTTCTTACCTCTGTCTAAAACCCTGAATCATATCCTATGGGTATATGCTGTCATTTCTAGGCTAGGAAAATGTTAATGTAAACAATTAGGTACTAATAATACTGACTGGGGACTGGAGTTCCTGGAATTCCCCCAGGTTTTTAGAGTCCTCATTTTTTTCAGAGTTCCCACCACCCCCTGAGAAAACCAAGAGATAAAAGGTTATGCCATCCAGGTGTGCCTGTCTTTCCTGGCTGGAATTAAATTTCTTTCTCCCCATGCCTCACCTTCCTTTCTGTCTTCGTGTATGTCCTCCTCAATTGTGTTATGTTCTATCCTGCATCTCTGTGTTCTCATCCTTGGAGCTATCCTCTACAAGCTCTCTACTGGCTTTCTAACCCAGCACTAACCTCAAAATCAGGTGTCTGTGAGTATTATCTGAGTGTGGTGATGATGGCGACGGTGGTACAAGTTTGGGGAGGCAGAATGGGAAAGATCCAGGTAGCGTAAAGGGTCCTGTGGTAGGCAGAATAGTGAATGGTCCCTCAAACACATGCACATTCTAATCCCTGGAACCTGGGCATATGTTATAAGTCAAAGAAGATTTATGGTTGATAATCAGCTGACTTTAAAATAGGGGGATTATAGTGGATTATCTCAATCATTTATGAAGGATAGCTACGTACCTAGGAAAGAGAGTCTAAGAGAATAAGTAGGAGAATAATGCAGAGCTCAATATAACTATCTGATAGCTTCTTGTGTAACAATTAAGGGCCGTGATTGTACAGAGGAGTAGACTGTGTGGTTCAGCTATACTAAAGAACATTTCTTGTAGACATTAGCACTTGAAGAGACCAGGAGTAATAAGTAGAATTTCAACATGTTGAAAGAAGACAAGGTTGCATTTCTGGAAAAGACAGCAGTACACTCAATTAAAGGTAGGAGTGATGGAGAAATATAGAGAGGCCTATATAGATGCGTTTTAGGGAGCAGTGTAAGACGCAGTCACATAGGTAGATCTAATGTATTAAGGAAAGTACCGACTGCCAAACTCACATATTCTGTAGTCATGATGAGTGTGATTACGCACTTTTAAACAAGGTTGCCAATGTCTTGATAACATCATGTTTTCGAGAGAGCAATATGGCAGCAAAAGATGAAGAAAAGACTTTCAAAACAATGGAAGAACGTAAATTCTTATTCTGTGATTCCAATTAGTGATTAAGATGACTTGAGTAGGTGAGGAAGTGGAGAAAAAAGGGAATAAGTGATCAAACAGAGATTTCAGACAAGGATCCCATGAGCTGGCAGATAAGATACAGTGACTGAAGAAGAAAAAAGAGTCACAGTGAACCCTCAGTTTCCTGTTCCAGCAGTGGGAGGATGATGCAATCATAAAGTAGGGTAGCTGGTCAGGAGGTTAGCAGGTGTAAGAAGATACTGAGACTTGGATAATGATGTGTTAGTTGACCGAATATTTAGATGAAGATTTTCCTCCAGATACTGAAGAAGCAGGGGCAAGTAGGCAGTAGTAGATTTACTCAACAGAATCCTAATGATACATTGGTTTTATTTTTATTTTTTACATTTTGGTTGGGGGAGGTAATTAGATTTTATTTATTTATTTTTCAGAGGAGGTAGTGGGGATTGAACCCAGCACCTTGTGCATGCTAGGCATGCGCTCTACCACTTGAGCTATACCCTCATCTGATACATTAGTTTTAAAACAATGCAGATTTGCTAATTTGCACATGGTTCCTGTTATTTCTTTGAATGGATACCTCAGCGAAGATATTACTGAGACTCATGGTGTAGGGTAGATAGTCAATATTTACATCTTTGAGAAATCTCAGACTGAGTTACTTGGTAAGGGCAGGACAATCTTGAAATTTTAACTGACAACCAAGGGCCAATATGTTCGTAGGTCATGAATCTGTTGGGACTTGGTCCTAATATAGTAATAATACAGTTATGGTGATATCCATAGATGGGGAATAATTGGTTTAATTGAGGTCTCTTGGCAGCTTTTGGAAAATGCTGTAGTGGTTGTGACAAGAGGTAGGTTACATTTTCCCTAGTTTTTGTTAGGTGATCGTGATAGAAAGGGAGGATCCTAGTTATGGAAAAGACTGAAAGGGAATTCATGGGCTGTCTGTCCCTGGAGTCAACTGTGATATTTTGTCCTCAGGGAATGACAGTCAACATGATGGTCACGTTGAATTCAACAAATTTTAATCCAGACCTCTTCATTTTGGTGGGCATCCCGGGGCTGGAGCAGTTCCATATTTGGATTGGGATTCCTTTCTTCGCTGTCTACCTTGTGGCCCTGGCAAGTAACGGCATCCTTCTCTACCTCATCACTGTGGACCACAGCCTCCATGAACCCATGTTCTTCTTCCTCTCAATGTTGGCCTCTGCAGACCTCATATTATCTACCACATGTGTTCCCAAAACACTTGGCATATTCTGGTTGAAAGCTCAAGAAATCACATTTGCTGGGTGCCTCACTCAGTTGTTCTTTCTCCACTTCAGCTTTTTTCTGGACTCAGCCATCTTGTTGGCCATGGCATTTGATCGTTACATGGCCATTTGCTCCCCTTTGAGATACACCAGCCTCTTGACACCAAGGACAATTGTCAAGATCATGGTGGGCATTGTTGGTCGGAGCTTTAGTGTCATTTTGCCAGTCGTGTTCCTGGTGAAGCGTTTGCCTTTCTGCAGGACACGTATCATCCCTCACACATACTGTGAGCATATAGGGGTGGCCCGACTCGCTTGTGCTGATATCTCCATCAATATCTGGTATGGCTTTGCCGTGCCTGTAATGACTGTTATCTCAGACCTGATCTTCATTGGCATCTCCTACACTCTTATCCTTCATGCTGTTTTCCATCTTCCATCCAGAGATGCCCGCCAGAAAGCCCTCAGCACCTGTGGTTCTCATGTCAGTGTCATCCTCATATTCTACACACCAGCCATGTTCTCTGTCCTTGCTCATCGCTTTGGCCACAATATCTCTCATACCTTTCACATCATGTTTGCCAACCTCTATGTAGCCATCCCTCCCGCCCTCAATCCCATCATTTATGGTGTCAAAACAAAGCAGATCAGAGACAAGGTCATCTTTCTATTCTTTCCTAAAGATATGCAGTGACCTGGGGATAAGAACATGGGTGAGGAGAAAAATTGTGGGAAGTCAAGTAATCACACTGATTCAATAGAATTTCTTTTGTAAATAAGTAGCAGGAAGCCTCAATAATGGATCCAATTCCTATGAATTTCAAGGCCTCAATTCTGTTAGAGAAAATTATTGGTAAAATTAGAGGGAGAAAGGTAAGGATTCCAGGACCAAGAAAGTGATAGGCATCAGATGGAAGGCTCCTAATTTTCTACAATAAAAATGTCAAAGCACAACATTTTTACTCTTTCTTTGATTCTTTTATCCTGGTTCAGTTTCCTCTTTTTAAAATAAAAGAAAAGATCGTACTTAATTTATAGGCTTATTGTGAGATTAAATTTGTTTAACACAAAGTAAGCTCATAAGTTCAATAACCATCTGGATGAGAAAAACTTCCAAGTCTAAAGAACAGGCTCTACTTTCTACAGAATTAATTAGGGATGGCCCAGACTATATGAATCCCTTATTTCAAAAGTAAACAGGTTCTTAAAAATCCACATATTTGCAGACGTAAAAATTACTATTTGCATTTGAAATAATGTTTTCTCTGCCTAGCATGTTTCTATTCCCATGATGTTCCTTGAAAACACCTATTTTTCCTTCAAAACTCAGCTGTGATGTAAGAGTCGTGACTAGCTTGCCCTGTCCCCAGATGATGTCAGTACCCTCCCCTGTGTCCTCATGGCCCCTTGTGTTTCGTAAAGACAGATCTCTTGTCACTCTGTACTGGAATTGCCTGCTTCCTTATGTGTTTTCCCACACTAATCTGTGACATCCTTGAAGGCAGTGAACATGTCTTAGCCACATCTGCAGCCACAGCACCTGTTACACAGTAAAGTAAAATCGAATTAAAAAAATGGGTTTTCACGTAATCCCAAACAATGTGCAAAGTACCGTTCACACAACATCCCAATCAATCCTCAAACCTTGTGTGATAGGTAAGAACTCCATGAACACACGAGGAAACTGAAGCTTGGATGATTTGCTAAATTTCTCAATTCCATCCAAAGGTGGAGTTGGTAAATTGCAGCCAGCAGTCGGTGTTTGGCCTCAAGCCTTTTCCCCTTGATTCCGCTTATGTGCTTCCTGTAGATGCCTTAACAAATGTAGGTTGGATGAATACACAAATGAATGAATGGTAAACTAGGGCAAGGAATATGCTGTTAAGCTGAATATCATCTTTCAACACAATTCCTTGGAAAGTCTATTTACTTACTAAAAAAGGCTTTTGTTGCTGGTAACATTTTTAAGTATATGAACCACAAACAAACAAACAAAATACTACCTGTTCCTAAGGTGCTTGTATTCACATCTTCCTCCTTCTTGCCTAAGGGCCTTTGCACATTCTTTTCTTTGTGACTGGAATCTCTCTCTCTCTCTCTCTCTCTCTTTTTATTTTTTTAAGCCTGCTGGAGAGAATGTAGCATAATGTGAAGCAGAGTTAGCAATTCTTTACTTCACAGCTGAACAATTTGGATTGACTTTCTATGTATCATTTGTCGTATCTGCGATATAGAAACAATAAGGATATTATTGATTTGGAAGGAAGTAAGGACTAAATCCAATAATGCTTCTGAAGGGTTTGGCTCTGTAACTGACAGATAGCAAGAGCCCCAAAAAACATTTCTATTTGATTAGCTTTTAGTTAAAATTATCTTCATCTTTCAAATATTTTCCTCAAGGAATCTTTTCCTATCATCCCCAGGCCTGATCAGATACCTTTGTCATTTACTCTTAGAACACTCTACAGATTTTCATAACAGTTATCAAAGGTAGTGATTATTTTTTCACTTATAGTCTGTTGAATATTTGAATAATGCATGCCTTCCTCAAAGGATTGAATATTCCACGAGGAGAGGCATTATGTCTGATTCACTTTTCACTATATTACTGATGTCTGTCATGGTGTTTTGTTCCTACTGAGTGTTCATTGTATCTGTATTGAATGATTCAAGTTCTGCATGCATGAATGCATGGTTGATTGCCTGCCTACCTCAGCAATTTTGTTTCTCAGCACTTCACTAAATGTGCGCATGGCTCTACTAAATGACACACATTTCCCAAACGCATCATATCCTCTGATACTGCTAAGCCTTTGCACATGCTGGTCTCTTGGCTCAAAATACCTTTTCTGTGTTTTTCTTGAATCTTTATTCATCCTCAAGACTCATAGTAAGTGAACATAGTCCTCAAGATGGTCTCTGATCCCTAAGCTGTGGTATTAATACCCCTGCACTCAGTTTCCATGGACATCTCTGGATTACCTATGATTCTCATTCTGTATTGAAATTTTGTTCTACAAGTCTATTGACCTTAGAAATTTATGTCCGCAAGTAAATAGACTGTTATTTATCTCTGAATATTCAGAGTCCAGTTTGATGCCTAGTTTCCTGGGCCTGACATATTATTCCTAGTTTTAGTAAATACTTGTTGTGAAAAAGGAGTGATCTTGAAGTCCTTTTATAGCTACTCATAGTGCTTCCCATATTTCACACATACAGGATAGGGGACCTCTTCTGCTGAAGTAAGTTTCAAAGGGGGTTATTCAAATAGAATTATAGCGGATTGTCTTTAAGAAGCCTAAATGGCCAAGAACTGTATACCCTGTCTTGACCTTTACTTCCTTATCCATGGGTAGGGCTATGAAATGATAACCTTCATTCCTCTTCATATTAGTTATCTATGCTGTGTAACAAATTACCTCTAAAGTTAGCAATTCAAACAAACAAAAACAACCATTTATTATCTAAAACAGTTTCTGCCTGACAGGAATTTAGGAGTGGCTACCTAGGTGGTTCTGTCTTGGGTCTCTCACTAGGTTGCAGTCAAGGTGTTACTGAGGTCACAAGCTTCAGAAGGGCTGGTGGGAGCTGCAGGGTCTACTTCCAAGGTGGTCACTTACATAGTGTTGTTCGTTGGTGAGAGGCTTCAATCCCTCCTCACACAAGCTGCTTGTCCTCATGTCATGGAGGCCAGCTGCTTCCAGATGGGGCAATTCAAGAGAAACAGCAAGAAGGAAGCTTCAATGCCTCTTATGGGCTGGTCTCAGAAGGGACACCCTGCTACACACACCACATGCTCTTTGTTAGAGGTGAATCACTAAGTTCAGCCTGTATGTACGAAAGGGGAGGGGAATTAAGCTCTACCTCTTGAAGATAACAGTATCACAAAGTTTGTGAACACTTTGTAAAACCACCATGCATCATTGTTAATAATCACTCAGGTTCTTTGTCTTTCTGATGTGTTATCACCTGACCTTGGGTGACACACACACACACACACACACACACACACACGCACACACACACAGCAGGGTATCAGCATTAAAATGCCCTGGGCTCTACATATGAACCGCAGTGCTTACACTATATTTGTCACCATTGATTCTAATCAGAACAACAATTGTTTCCTCAAAAATTGTATCTGAATACATAAAGCATTTATAGAAAACATGAATAAACCCCTCCCCAAAGACAAAAGTAAATTTTGGGCAGCTGTTAGAGTCCACAATTCCTTATTTTCTTCTCTACTAATCATGCTTGTCATGGGATATACACTTTTCTGAAAATTAGGGTGGAGGTAAAAGTTTGAACTGGGAGAAGACGACAAAATGTTACAGTAAAGATGAGGTTCTAATGTAAGGTATGCTTTTGTCGAATGATTCTAATGTGATCTGAGTTTTTGCTATCACCATAAGCTAAAAAGGGTTTCTTAAGATTTAACAATTCAGTATTATCTCTCCTTTTCTCTGTATTGTGCTGTAACTTCAGGAAGTTTTAGGCCTTTTTTAGATGCATCAAGTAATATAAAGTTATTTTCTAATTGGCATTAGTAACTTCAATATATAAAAATGTTATATAAATAAATGTGATATAGATACATGATGATATTTCTACTACTAATAATAATTGAGGACATAGATTGAAAGCATAGTTTGTGGACAATAGTGAGCATTCAGAATGAGGTCCTCAACTCCAAGAAATTTGCCTTCTGAAGGTAGAGACAGAGAGCTACACAGATAATTGAAACATGGTGTGGTTAGTCCCCAGGCAAAGGGTAAACACAGGGGTGATTGAGGGATGACTTTCCAAATGAAGTGATGCTAGGTTCTAAGCTGAGTCAGACAGAAAAGAATAGGAAAGATGTTCTCTGAAAGAAGAAACAACATATGCAAATGTAAGATGCTTGCAAAATTACGTGTGTGTGAAAATCCAAAGAGATCAGTTGGAATGCAGGGTGTTTTGGAGATGAGTGGCAGGAGACAGAACTGAAGAGAAAGTTAAGGGCCTGAAATTGCTAGATCTTGTATGTTATGCTAATGGAGATTTATTTTATCCTAAAGACTCTGCAGAGATGACAATCATATATCTATTTTAGAAAGATTATTATGGCTTCGGAGGAGAGGGTAGATTGGTGGGGTGGAATTGAAATCTTTAGATCAGTAACAAGAATAGTTACTGAAGGAGGAAATGATGCAGGAGAATGGATGTGGGGCGTGAGGAGGATCGTGTCCCAGGATCCAGTTGAGCCCCTGGGACGTGCCCCACCAAGTGTGGGTCCTTGGCTTCGCACAGGAAAGAATTCAAGTGTGAGCCACCGTTGAGTAAAGGTAGATTTATTTAAAGAGACACAAACTGCATAGAGTGTAAGGCAAGAGAGAGGCAAGGAAAGGGGTGTGGGAATTGGGTGCTCAGGTTAAAGTAAAAGTAGGCACACACTCCATAGACAGAGTGCGGGCCGTCTCCAAAGGGGGGGGAGCGAAAAGGGCCACTAGGTGTGGTGTTGTCAGTTTTTATGAGCTCAGTAGCTTTACACCTTGCAGGTGGGATCATTCCAACTGCCCTGGGGAAGGGGTTGGGATTCCCAGGGATTGGGCCACCACCCTTTCTTTGGCCTTTTGCAGCTAGCTTTGAGACTATCATGGCACCTGCAGGTATGTTATTTATCAGGCTATTATAATGAGCATATAATGAAGCTCAAGATCTGCTAGAAGTCAAACCTCTTAATCCTCAAGGCCAACTAGGAGTTGAATCTTCCACCATTTCAGTGAATCTTCCACCATTTTGGTGTTAAATTGCTGTCATTCCTTGAGTGGCTGTGCCCTGCCCCCTTCCATGCTGTCTCAGAAAGTGGTTCTAAAGATATTTTGATGTCTACATTGACAGATATGACAACTGTATGTGTAAGGAGTTTCATATGAAAGTTCAAGCATTTGATCAATATGAATGATTTGTGATAACTAGGGTATTCCCTGTTTAAACCTGAACCAGAAAAAAAGATTCTGTATCTTTTCTTCTATAAATCTGTTCGCATTTTCATACTAAAACAAACGTTATACATATTTACACAAATGATTGAAATTTATAACATAAACAAAATAACAGCAAAGAAATGCAGGTCGCCTCAAACAGACACACACACACATATACATAACAAATACACAAAATATCACGTAAGCATCTTTAGCAGGAGTGGAGAGAACACTTGTCATTTTGAAAGCCCAGGAGATTCTGTCTGCTCAGATACTCCTGTCCCAGAAGACCTGAGCCTGCAGGGACTCAGTCCACCCCAGCCCGTGGGACCTCAGGACTGCAGGACCAAGACCTCTGGGAACAGCCTTACCGCGCAGCCCACAGCTCACTGATTGGATTCACGTCTGGAGCCTCTTGAGGGCCCACCAGCTTGAGTGCCTTCTCCAAAGGCCCAGGAAGAGAAAGAACATTGGCACCTTGAGGATGCCACTTCTGTCCACCCTCATCAAGGGCCCAGGGACCGGGGAGTCCCCAGGTGAGATCTACCTGGGAGGGCAGGTATGGTTGGAAAGCCAAGGGCATGGCTCAGGCCCAGATCCCGGGGCAGCTGACTGAAGGCCGGACCTACAGAGGACGTCAGAGGAGGGACAAAGAGTCAGTAAGAAAAGACAAGGTGGTCTCAGTCTAGCTTTCCCCTGGATATAACATGCAGACGTGAGGCTGGATTTAAAAATCTTAGCGGTTGGAGTGAGGATGGGTACTTAAAGCAAAAGGAAACAAGTAGGACTGGGGCCGTCTTGAGGACACAATTCAACAGCCAAAAACAAATGGTCTGAGAACTTGGATCTAAAGAATGGACCTGGGCTCTGTGATTTTCACGCGATTTGAAAGTTTCTGCCGTCCGTGTGTATTTGCCTTTGTTTGTGATTGTAATGTCATCACTAGTCATTATTTATTGAGAGCTTAACATTTCCACTCATTGAATTAAGAACTTTTCTCCTGTAGAAAAATCTCCTTACAAAGCTTCCATTCACAAAAAATTCTATGAGGAAATAGACATTTTAGAGAAATCAAATAGTTTGTTTGGGATAATCAAAAAAGAGGCAGAGATTAAGTGCAAATTCCAGAGCCTCGACTCTAAGATTAGGGTTCTTAAGTGGGGGCTATAATATGATTTCATGTGAGTTTACGTACCTGTGATTCCACAATTTCTGGGTATATGTGTAAAAATGTGTCTTTGTGTGTTAGTTCATGAATTAATTCATTATTTTAGCCATTTGTTCATTGACCTGCACTTTAATAGAATACGGAATAAATAGAAGGGAGACTAGAGGAGGGGTGGGAAGGGATGTGGCTGCAAAAGTGCAAAGGTCCCGTGTCACACAGGAGCTTGTGTCTGTGCATCATTCATTTATTTAATAAAACTTAAGTGTTTACAGAAATTAAATTAGGATAAGGAAATGAAAGTAGGAATATGAAAATGTCTTTACACTCAGGAAAGGGAGATGATAAGCAAATAAATGTAATAAATTATGATAAGTGCTTTCATAAGTCCATGGTTCTGTGGGTGTGAATAAGAGGACTCAGTCTTGAGGGTTAAGGAAAGGTTTCCTGGAAGAAAACCTAAGCTGAGACAAAGGACATGGACAAAAGTAATCAGTCCTAAAAATATCCGATTTGCCTGGATAGAACTTCTTGAGAAATGTTAATAAAAAGGATAATGATGATTTTGTTTTTTCTTTAGTGGAAATGCCTGTAGCGTTTTTCTGGTTTGGCATGTTCTGAGCTGGCAGTTTGCACAGGTTCATTTTCCTTTACTTATATAGTAATAGACATTTAATGATTGCAAATGCATTTTCAGAGACAATGAGAATATTCTTTTTGTCTTGACTCATTGGTGATATCCAATTCCAGAAATATTTAATAAGCACCTTTTAAGGGCTACCATTGTGCAAACATTGAAGATATTATTAAAACAAAAAAAAATGTTAAACAAAATTGACATGATCTTCGTCTTTGCAGAAATTGCAGTCTATCAGGAAAATAAATGACGATAAACTATTAGTTACAAGTAAGATGAATTTCAGAAAAGAGGAAATACATGTACAAAATAAAAGTTTCTAAATATAGAGAGATCAGGAAGATGGTTCCCATGGAAGAGATGTTTAAACTGAATGAAAAAGGGGCTTTATTAAGACTTGAATGATAAACAGAACTTAGCCTTGTTTGGGGAAAAGAGTAGGGATGAGAATACTTGTTCTGTCAAGCGAGAAGTATGTGCATAGCCTCACTGTCAGGAGACTTTGAAGGAACGGAAAGAACACTTTTTAGGTTACCTTTGTTTAGAATAGCACACGTTATCTGTTTAGACTTTTACTCATCCAAATGACCACTGTTCAGAGAAGCACAGTATCAATGCATGACTACTCTGTGCTTGGGTACTACTTTGAACACCTTGCACTGTGTTAGCTCAGCCTTAGGGAGTGGCCGTGGTCTCATTCTTCTTCACCACATGGGTTTCCACCATCATTGGCCTCATTTCTATTCATCTTCAGAGAAAAGATAGGAGTCTCAGTGGATACTGAAGTAAAAATATATGAGGAAATAATTAAATACTGTAAATGAAGTGGTAGAGGAGTTTACCATCATCTCTCACATGGACATTGCTTTTAACATGTGTATTTTTAGAAAATGCAGGATTTTTCTGGCAAGCATTTGTAGAGTATAGCAAGCAGTCTGAAAAGGTTGTAAGTCTAGATTGTGGAGACTCTGTTAGTTATGTTAAGGATTTTTAATTTAGATTGAAAAGATAATTGGATCAATATAATGGATTGTCTATGGTGGATTTAAAGAGAGAAGGTACAAATGAGGTATTTCAGATCTCTCTATTGGCTCATTTATTGCATGATATTAACATTCTCTGAAATATTAGACACAGTAGAAGGCATTAAGTTTGTGGAGAAATACGATGAATTTTAATTTTAATTTTTAAAATGTTAAATATGAGGTACCCATGAGATACCCAAAAACGGTGCACATCCACGGTGCAGATGGATATGTGTGTCTTGAAAGATCTAAATGGGAGCTAAAGAGTTGGGAGAGGCAATGTATAGCTATTAATTGGAGTCTGAAGAGTTGATGATATAGATCAGGAAAAGTATGGACAGGAAAAGGATGGCTTCAGGCAAAGCCTTGAGAAATAGCAGGATTTAAGAGCTACAGAGTAAGAGAAACAGTCAAGGATGAGGTACAATGTTAGTGATGTTGAATAAAAACTCAAAAAGTTTGTGATAAACATTAAGTGGATGTTTCCAGACTGAGGGGATGATCAGTAGTGTCAAAGGCTGCTGAGACGTCCATCAGGACTGAAAGATGGGTTGTGGACACCATGGGTGACCTTAGTGACAGCTGCTTCAGTGGAAAGGTGAGGACAGAAATGAGATTAACATGAGACAGAGGGTAAGTGGGAGCTGAGAATGGGGATGAGTAGTGTAGACAACTATGTATTTAGTTATAGAGGTGAGAATATAATTCTTTATAATTTAGTTGGGAAGACATTTGAGCACATTTTAATTGTTTCAGTGCTGAAGGAGCAGATGTTTTAAAGGACTAGGTTGAAGACAAAGGCAAGAAAGAGAATGGGTGATAATGAAAGGTACCTGATGACAGGGGAAGGTTGACATAAAGGGTATGAGTTTGTTTTTGGTCCCAGAAATGACAGGGGCATTTTTGCCAACTATAACAAGGAAAAAGGGTAGAGAATAGGCAGATGTGATGGCTATCTTACATGATTTCATAGCTAATGGATTCTAATTTCTCTCTGAAGTCAAATAAAAGATTATCTGTTGAGAAAGAGGGGGTTGGGGGTGGTGAATGTGCTTAGAGGAGAGGAGGGGAAAAGCCACAGAGGGAGACTGAGTTGAACAGGATCAGGCTGTTGGACCACTGGACAGGGTGGAAGATTAAGTTAACCGTGCATGATCATGAAATTTGGGGAACACAAGTGTGCCTAGTTAAGAAGTGATTTCCATTATGACCAAGAGTGCTTACTGGGTTTATTAATCTAGTAATTGAGTTTAGACACATACATGAAATGGAAGGTCAGTGGAGCAAGGGGAGCAAAATGTTTGTAAAAGAGTTGTTAAAATGGTGACTCATAGAATTTACCTTATGTAACAAGGGATGCAAAGAAACTTGGATCCTGAATGAATCATAGTGAAAAGTCAACACCCTACAGGGCTCAAGGTTGTTGAAGAGAGAATCAGTATTAGCTGAACCACATAATTGAACAGATACAATAAATACATTTGTTATGTGTGACATTAGTCAATTTTAGGTTACAGTACTTCAAAGGTATGGCCCTGGAGTTGTGTGGCTGACCCTCTGCAACAAAATAAAGCCATCCAGGATGATGCTACATACTTTGAGGGCAAGTCTTGGGTAGGTGAATGGCAAGGATGTTAAATTTATTGCAGGTAATAGCTGGGCTTGTGTCTTCAAAGAGTGAAGGGAATTACAAGGAAGTCTGTGAAGGCTAATAATTAGAAAAGAGAAGAAGTGTGTAAATGGATAGATTGATGCGTTATTTATTTTTCATTTTAAATGAGTGTTTAGAAGAGCTGTCTGCAGGCAGTATGACATGCCTTCATTTAGAAGTGCTCCTTTTAATTGTACAAAGTATCTCTTGCTTCACTTAATGCTTTTAAAATTAAATTTTACACTTTTTGATTTTCATTTTGTCAGGTTTGCTTCCTTTGTCTTTAATTTTTTCTGAAGAAGCCTTGTCTATCTGTCCCTTTTACCCTCTCCATTACTTTCTTTCAGAGCTTTCTCATGAGAGCAATGTGACATTGGATTTTATTTAAAGGACTTGATTCATGCCTATGTTTCTAAATATAGGAATTCAACAATATACGTTTATAATCATAAGTGATGTGCTTGATTTTAGGCTGTTAAGTTGTTTTGTGCTTCTGGTTTTCTATATTTTTTATTTGAGTTATTTAATATCTTTTACTATACACATATCATGTGTATACCCTTTGCCACAGACTTTACAGAGAATTTTGGTCATATACATAGAAGTCTAGGAAAATACCCCTTGGATTTGATTCCCATTTCTACCATTTCTTCATTGGGTGGCTTTGGCCAGTTACTTAACTTCTCTCTCAGTTTTTACATCTTTAAAATGTGATTAACGTTATTATTTATCTCACAATTTTGTTAAGATGATCATAAAAGTGATTACATGTAAAAAGTTCTAGATTTGTCTAGAATAATGAAGATTCTAAAAAATATTACCTTTTGTTCTGGAGGTTGCTTATTTCCTTTTATCTTGACCCAGAATTTAGAATACATAAATTCTATATTTCTTCCACTAGAAGTCGCCTCGGTATTTATCAAAAGCACACTTAAACTAATTTCCTCATTAAATCGTCTGAGTGGGCTAGAGACTGAGTTGTTTGTGAATCTTTTTCTCATATTATTCTCCATGGTAAGGCATCAAACAACACAGCCTTAGAAAACATTCTGATCTGCAAATCCCAAGACTGTCTAGTGTCAGGAAAATCACTGCAGCCGTGATAGGGGTGGTGTGACAAGTTATGGTTCCGTGTTATGTCTTTCCTTATACCTTCTCTATGTCTCCCGCCTCTTCTCAATTCTTCACATTGAGCAGTGTGTTGAGAAAGTCACCTGGTGTGAAGCAGCAGCAAAAACTGTTGTCTGCGGACTCTAAGGATCTTGGCTCTGCCAGTTACAGAACATGAGATCTTGGGTAAGATAGCTCTCAGAGTTTTTCTTCTATTAAAAAAAAGGAAAGGAAAAAAAAAAAAAGAGGAGGATAAAAATAAACATCTCACAAGATGGTTCTAAATGAGATCATACTTTATAAGAGTCTGGCCCATGAGAGGAGTCTGTAAAGATTAATTATCTCCTTATTTTCCCAATTATGCCTCACTTGTCTAATTTTTTTCTCTCTCAGCATGTGGTTAGATTGTTTTTCTCTATTCTTATAATTATACAGCAACACATTACACAGAGCCAGGAAAAACTTGAGCATTAAAATGGAAATAGCATTTTATGCAGTTTGAAGAAGACTTTGGCGAGCTCTGGGGATTAGTACCAGGAGTACGGCTCTGGGGAATTTTTCTGGAAGAAATGACCTTCACTATTAATAGCAAAGGGAGGCTCTCTCTTGGTAGATCCGAAAAAGGAGTGATGGTCCTAAGACAAGAGTTCAGGGAGAATTGCAATACAATATTTTAATGTTCATTATATACAATTTATTTTAGGACACAGAAGCTCTTCATCGGATGTCAATGGCCACGTACAACCTGACTGGCTACAACACAGGTGCCTTCACCCTTCTGGGCATCCCTGGACTTGAGCAGTACCACATCTGGATCAGCATCCCCTTCTGTTTTATCTATCTTGTGGCCATTGTGGGTAATAGCATCCTTCTCTACCTCATTACAGTGGAGCGCAGTCTTCATGCACCCATGTGCTTTTTCCTTTCTGTGCTGGCTATTACTGATCTCATATTGTCTACCACCTGTGTCCCCAAAACTCTCAGCGTCTTCTGGTTTGGTCCTCAGAAAATCAGTTTCCCTGGCTGTCTCACCCAATTATTCTTCCTGCATTACAGCTTTGTTCTAGACTCAGCTATACTGATGGCCATGGCCTTTGACCGCTACGTGGCCATCTGCTTACCCTTGAGATACACCACTATCCTGACGACCAGGACCACTGTCAAAATTGCTCTGGGAATCATCTTCAGGAGTTTCTGTGTTTTTGTCCCATGCGTTTTCCTTGTAAATCGTCTGCCCTTCTGTAGGACACACAACATTCCCCACACATACTGTGAGCACATAAGTGTTGCCCGGCTTGCCTGTGCTGATATCTCCATCAATATCTGGTATGGGTTTTGTGTTCCAATCATGACGGTGATTATAGATGTGATTCTAATTGCTGTCTCGTACACTCTCATCCTCTGTGCTGTTTTTTGCCTCCCCTCCCGAGATGCTCGCCAGAAGGCCCTGGGCACCTGTGGGTCCCATGTCTGTGTCATCCTTATATTCTATATACCAGCTTTCTTTTCCATCCTTGCACATCGCTTTGGACATAATGTCCCTCATACCTTTCACATTATGTTTGCCAACCTCTATGTTATCATCCCACCTGCACTCAACCCTATTGTCTATGGGGTCAAGACCAAGCAGATCCGAGACAAAATCATTCTTCTCCTGTTTCCTAAGGGGTCCCACTGATGTTTGCCTGAAGCCTAGGAGGCAGGGGCAAGTTCCTAGTGTACATTAGGTTCAAGACTGCACTTGTTGCTTTGGCCCCAGAGAAGAGCCTAATGAAAAAATTCCTTATTAGTCAGAAACGTGGTTTTGCTTCCTTTGTTGCTTTAGGCAGAAGTCTTCTCAGCCATTCTAAAAATTTTTTAGTCTAGGAAATAACATATATATTTTTGTTTCTGGAACCTAAAAGAATTTAATTTCTTTTAAATTCCCTAAGGTAATTGCAAAACTTTAAATGAAAACAAAATGATTAGTGTCTCTTTTTCTTTACAAAGATACTTCTAAGGAATCTGATTTTTTTTTCAGATTTATACATCAGAGTAGTTTATACATCATAGTAGTACAAGGAATTTCTACCATGATGATGCTGCGAGCTCCTAGAGTTTTAGTTTGGTTGCTTCATTCCGTACCTGGACAGCTTGAAGCATAAGTCTTGGCATGTACTGTGTGCATAAGCATTGTTTAGCAAATAAATGAATGGCAAATACCCATGTAGTTATTAAATTGAGAGCGCAGGGGTTTATTTGAGACAAAGGAAGAAGGCAATGATGAAATCTAAAGCTCATTTTTTACTTAATTTTGAGAAACCCAAATGCGATGTGGATGGGTAGAGTCCCCTAAGAAGGAATACACAGAGGAAGCCAAATTCTTATGGCCAATAAGATAGAAAAGCACATACAGACTAAGATGTGGGTTTCAGACTTGACCAATTAGAAGCACTGCTGGTCCCAACTCTCTTGTATATCTCAGAAAAATTGTAGTCTCATGCCAAAGTGTATCTCCATTTATATTATTCATTATCTCTTCAAATCCAGTATGCTTAACTTGGTCTAGTAAGTCCTTTAGTTTCTGAATCAGTTAAGAAATAACTATTTTTGGTATTTGGTGGGTGCCAATGGTAGCTGATGTCAGGTTTCCTCCCATATCCACTATGATCTTAAAGCCTACTGCTTCTTTCCAGACGACCTCTCAGATTCCCCAGTCCGGTGTAAACACCCCTTCTCTTACCACTTTGGTTCAAACACTCATCACTTTTCATCTGAATCAAACTACCAAGGTTCTACATGGTATCTCTCCTTCTAGACTGCTTTCCCATCTCCACACTACCACTCCATTCATGTCCCTAGATTTATATTTCTATAATAATTCTCAACATAAAATTTTAATAAGAAGCATATGGTCTTTGACCTCAGGGAGTCAAATTTTAGTATATCATTTTACTGGGTGACAGCCACACATGTTGTTTTCAACATTATCTGTATAAATAAAGGTAGTCTGAAGTTTAAGGAGAAGAGAAAGTAGAGCCAAAAGAAAAAACAATTAGAAACAAACCAACAGAATATCTCTGTCTGAGGCTAAGGAGTCCCTGTGAAATAACTCTGATTCCATGTTGTACGAAATCGCTAAATGGGAGTTCAAGTAATTGACAGGGGTCAAAATGAATATGTACAAAATATTAAACCCAGCATATGGAAATTTCCACCTTCGTCATTTTAACCACTTCATCTCTTAATCATAAAAAAAAAAGACTAACATGATTTCCAGTTGAACAAATTGTTACATACATGATAGTAATTGAATTGTGGGGGCTTCCATTCTGCTGACATAGCTGATTTGTGCTCCCGGATGACAATGCTGAGGCACCTCTCCTACATTGTGCTGATAGAACCGTAACATTCGTATGTAAAGTAATAGTTGGTTTGTTGTTTGCTGTTACTTAATTGGGGGTGAAGAGTGGGGGGTGTGGCTTACATTTTTAGGGTGTGAATTATAAATAGAGAAGGGACACCAGAATATGTTTGTATTTTAGTCCAATGAAAATCAGTAACTGATTTACTAGAAAAATATGCTTTTATTAAACCAGGTTATGGAAACATTAAGCTCTAAGTAAGTTCTTCACAACCTTTTGTTTGGACCAGGTGTTCATATAAAATACATACAACTTACCTATGGCCAGTTCTTTTCCACTAAATCTAGTCAAAAAGGACAAATGTCTCCATAAATATCCATATCATCCCAGAGTACTCTGAAGGTAAGAACTGGGAATTTTCACTACTTAAATGTACGTACTTTTCCTTTAAAAATATTGGCCCAAGAAAACTCAATAGTACATCAAACTAAACACTGGTGTGCATTTGACTGATATTTTCAATAGTCTCAATGTTAGATATAAAAAGATAGCCATTGTCAATGGAATTATTTGTGCTCAGTGTCCAACCAGAAGGAAAGCTGCCTGTGGACTAGATAAAGGCAAAAAAGGAGCACTCTTAAAGCCCAGTATTCAGGGTTATTGTTGAATATCTTTGTAGACATATAGGCAGAAAGACTGGATTTACCACACGTAGGGAAATTAAGCTGGCTGTTAGAGTTGTAGGACAAAAGCCTCTTAGATACGAACTGAGATCTGGGACTCCTCACAGTACCAACAGGCAGATCTAAACGTATCCCCACAGGAATGTATTTCATTAATTATTTGTTTTAACCACGATACGTTTATAATGAAGTTTCATTTTGTGTTGAGTCTCAAATGATGAAAAGATGACAGCCTCCCAAAGACCAGGATGAAGATAAATAGAAGTAGAAGATACAGCAAGTAAAGATTCCAATGAGAACAAAATGAGATTTAAGCCAAGGAACAACATAGTCTGATGTACATTTTGGAAAGAGCAGTCCGTCCTCAGTGTGGAAAATGCACTGAGGGAGACAAAACAGAAATAAAATGATACTTTAGGAGGCTATTAGAGTACCTTAGGGAAGAGATGATGATGGTAGCTGGGCACTGGAGACAGAGAAGAGAATGGATTCAAGAGATCTTTAGGAGGAAACAGCAGCACGATGTAGTTTAAAAAATTCATCTAAGTAGTGAGGTGTGACATTTGCTAAACTTTGGAACACTGAAAGAACAGGTTTGGAGAGGGGGCAGTGAATGCAGCTTGGGACCAGACGATTTTGAAGCTAAAGTGGGATATTTAGCCTAGGATGTTTCAAAGAGCCCTTTGGTGCCCGGCAGGTCCATCCCATGTGGTCCTTCAGAGGAATCTGCATCCAGTTTTTGTTCCACTTCTGCCCTGATGTAGACAGTTCCAACCCACTTTCCTGTTTTCCAGTCTTTATGCTCTCATCCACATATAAAACCAGTCCTTCAGGGGAAAAGAAAAGGTGCACAAATGCATTGTAGAGCTTATGAATGAAGATCCTGGATCCTTACTCTGAAAGGCAATGTTAGGCTATCTTGAAATGGACCGTATAATCATTTTAACAGGTGCACGGTGAGTCCGCCACTGTGTTAAGCATTTTATAAGCACTGCCCTATTTAATTTGTCAATCCTTATATAATCTTGAGAAGTAGGTAAGACATCATCACCTTTTAATAGATATGAAGTACCATATTCAAAGTCCTTTCCCTGGTGAGGGCATGAGCTCAAAACCTAGGTGATCAGACAAGTGGGCACACACAAGGCCACACACCTGCGGGCATATAGCTCACCTATAATTGCATAAGATAAATAAACTCTGAGGTAGTGTTAACTCACAGGCATGGGCAGGGTTAATATAATCTTCTTTATACTCTTTTCCTTGAGAGTGAGAAGAGAGGGTGTTAAGGTCCCTCAGGCCCTAACTATTTACCTCTTCCTCACATTGAACAATGGACAGAAAAAAATAAATAAATGAGCAGGGACTAAACCTTTGAGTCTTTTCCTTTCCCCTCCACTTATTTCTTTGGTTGGTGTGTCCCCGCCTCTTACAGGTTTTCTGTGTGACTATCAGCACAATCTTTCTTCTTTCCGTTTGACCCAAGCCCCAAGACTGGGTGAGTGCTGGCTGTTTGGCGGGGTTTGTTTGGGACTAGGATTTGGAGAGAGAGTGAATGAAAAGCTCAGGGCTCCATTTTCTAGGGCATGGACTGAGCACTGTAACTTTCTGTCCCGAGCAACTCCCATTTATAAGCTGAAGTCATGGTCTCCTGTACTTGGATACACACTCCATCAAATGAATGCCGATGATTGGAACAGATGATCATGTAAGGAAGGGGCTGGACTGTGGACCACCGTCTGAACTCTGGACTGTGTTCCCAGAACCCAGAACATATGAATGATGAGACACTGTTGAGGAGTGTTTAAGTTGCTATAAAAAATATGATTTTACTTATCGATAAGGGAAGGTCCGAAAGAAAAGAGTGCCTGATTTCTCTTTGGCAAAATTGGAAGAGTGGAGAAACTAAGCACTGGCCTGGGAGATGGAAGGTGTGGTGGTCTGGGCCTAAGAATGTGATCAAAGTGAGGGGAGGGAGAAGGTTGGGCCTGAGTTTTGGCCTTGTCAGGTTAAGTATCTGAGGCATGTGGCTGTCACAAACTCTTCCCTAGTGCTGATCTTGGGAGTCCCTGGCCTTGTGATATGGTTGGTTATTTCTAAATTTTAAATCACTTTCTATGTAGATGCATTACTGGAGAAGGAAGAAAATTGAAGAACCTAGCCTTTTTTTGTGCATGATGTTATTTAATCATAACTTGGACAACTGAATCACAAACATCCTTGTCCAGCAAACAACAGGAGTCTACAGCTGCCCCCTTTCCTTCTCTTCTAGCCTCGAGGGAACAGCTCACCTTTGTTCCTACTTGAAAAATGAATCTTTTTTTTTCTTTTTCTTAATACAATTTTTAAAGGTTACACTCCATTTGCAGTTATTACAAAATACTGGCTATATTCCCCGTGTTGTACAGCACATCCTTGTAGCCTGTCACACCCTATAGCTTGTACCTCCCACACCCCTCCCCTTGATTGTCCGTCCCCACCCCCCGTGTGTCCACTGGTAACCACTAGTTTGTTCTCTGTATCTGTGGGTCTGCTTCTTTTTTTATACTGACTAGTTTGTTGTATTTTTTTTTTTAGATTCCCCATATTAGTGATATCATACAGTATTTGTCTTTCTCTGTCTGACTTATTTCATTTAGCATAATGCCCTCCAAGTCCATCCCTGTTGGAGCAAATGGTAAAATTTCAAGAATCTAGTCTTTAAAAGATTAACTCCCAGAGTAAAGGTTTTGGGAATTTACAAAGAGAATGGCAGTGTCAAAATTCAGGCATGAAATCTTTTGTTTATATTTTCCTTGGTGTGTGTGCTTGTGAGGCTATGGTATGTGCATGTGGGTATGTGTGCACATGCATGTGTGCACACGTGTAGATCTGTGTAAGACAGAGGTGGGGGAAGGGAGTTTGCCTTGTGTAAGATTATGTGTGGGTTAATAAATTATGGTAAAATGCATGTGAGAATGTAAGTATAGGTCAAGGTATGCTTGAGATTTTAAGTACTACTAAGTACGTTTGTATATCTAAGAGACTATACGTCCTGGAGTTTATGTGTCTATCTAATAGAATATGTATTTAAAAAGAAAAAAATTCGTCTTTTGTACGGAAGTCTTGACCAATAATGTTATTAAATTCAAAATATTGAGATATTATGCAGCTGTATAGTGTTAGGGTGGCAGAAAACAGTATTTTTGTAGGAGCAAGGGCTCATGAAGCTCAACTGTAAAGTACTTTAAAAATTTAAGTTTAAGTTACACCTGTTTTTCAGCATAGTGTAGGAACCTAGGTAGTGTTTGTTGAACTGAATTTTTGGATGACAGTAAAGTGGTATTGACTTCACATATCTAAGAGCCACAGTTATCAGGTGGCCTTGAAAAGAATAAGTAATTGTCTTGGGGCAGAGATTGATAATCCACAGTGACAGATCTTAACTAATAATGTATGTAACATCATATAAACTATAATCCACCAACCTATGGGAAAGTACACCCTGTCATTTGTTAGCTTGTATCAAGGGTATACAGTATAATGAAAAAAGTGATTATAGCCAATATGGGAAGCTGCCTGGAAAAGTTGTGTAAATCAACAGAGGTGGCCAAAAGAAAGAAGATGTTCTCGATAGAATGCCCATACATCCCAATACATCTGAGACAATCTGGTTTGTGCGTGTTACCCACCATTGTTCTAACACCAACCTTTTATCACTTCAAAGGTGCCCTACTTTGAATGATAAATTAGCCGATCACCTTACCTTTAGGAGTCAGTAATGATGAGTGGTTGGAAGTGAGAGTGACTCTGACTGTCCTTTATCACCCACTGTCCTCAGGAGCTGGGACGTGTGTCACCTTGTCTGCCATGGTCATTTTCAACCTAAGCAGTTACAACCCAGGACCCTTCATTCTGGTGGGGATCCCAGGCCTGGAGCAAGCCCATGTGTGGATTGGGATTCCCTTCTGTATCATCTATATTGTGGCTGTTATGGGAAACTGCATCCTTCTCTACCTCATCATGGTGGAGCGTAGCCTTCACGAACCCATGTTCTTCTTTCTTTCCATACTGGCCATGACTGACCTCATCCTGTCCACAGCGGGAGTTCCTAAAACACTTAGTATCTTTTGGCTTAGGGCTCGAGAAATCACATTCTCAGGGTGTCTTACACAAATGTTCTTCCTCCACTATAGCTTTGTCCTGGACTCAGCAATCCTGATGGCCATGGCATTTGACTGCTATGTGGCCATCTGTTCTCCCTTGAGATACACCACTATCTTAACCCCCAAGACCATCATCAAGATTGCTGTGGGCATCTCTTTTCGAAGCTTCTGCATCATCCTGCCAGATGTTTTCTTGCTCACACGCTTGCCTTTCTGCAGAACACGCATCATACCCCACACATACTGTGAACATATCGGAGTTGCCCGGCTGGCCTGTGCTGATATCTCCATCAACATCTGGTATGGCTTTTGTGTTCCCATCATGACGGTCATCTCCGATGTGATCCTCATTGCTGTTTCTTATACGCTCATCCTCTGTGTTGTCTTTCGCCTCCCCTCCCAAGAAGCCCGCCAGAAGGCCCTTGGTACCTGTGGTTCCCATGTCTGTGTCATCCTCATGTTTTATACACTTGCCTTCTTCTCCATTCTTGCCCATCGCTTTGGACACAATGTCTCCCTCACCTTCCACATCATGTTTGCCAACCTTTACATTATCATCCCACCTGCACTCAACCCCATTGTTTATGGAGTAAAGACCAAGCAGATCAGAGATAAGGTCATAATACTATTTTCTACCAAAGGTAAAGAATGATGTTCCACTGCCCAATGGAAAAGCTAAGATAAGTTTATAATGTCTATTAATGTATCCAGAATTTAAAAAAAAAGCAAATGATATTTAAAGTAAGAACTGTCTACAAGTGATTTTGTGTACCAAGAAGGTGACATAATCTATATGAAAGAAATTGTTGTATGTATAAAAAAATCCTGGAAGACCTGCTTGCTTGTGGAACATGAAGTTGCACAGGATATGCTCAGAAAGAAGGAGGGGAAGACAAAGAGCTAAATTACTCCATATAGAAAAAGCAGTAAAAATGTGGAAATTGAGATTCGCACTTACGGAAAAAGGAAGATGTGTTAAATGGGACAGAGACACTGAAGAAGAGAGACTAAAACTGAAACTATCAAGAAGAAAATTTTCATTTAGGGGATTAGTCGATGGATTTAGGGCATTTATGATAATATCAGCTCTAATTATTGTCCATGTTATGTTTCTGTAGTTCCCTTTATTTTTTTCTGTTTTTAAAAAAAGAAATGGAAAATTTCATTTAAGCCAAATTTGAGGATGATAAGCCGGGAAGAGCATCTCAGAAAGTTCTGAGAACTGTTTCGCTAGTTAGAAATCAAGGCACAGTTTTATAAGTTTTTTGAGACTTGTAGTTCCCTTTAAATGTCACCCTCCCACCCCACCCCCAAAAACCTTTCGGTACAAGTCTGTTATAAGCAGGAAGTTCTATCACCAGTGCTATAATGGGAGCGGGAGAATATAGTTATGAATGCCAGAATTGTTGGCACCTATGCTGGGAGGAAAGAGTAGCTCCTAGGCTCCAAGACATATTGAGAAAGTGAGCTTCAGAGATGGTGCCCAGGAGAACATGGCCCAAAGTAGGTGGAGACTGAGAAGAGGGCTGGACTGCCCACAATACATAGATGAGACCTCAAGCCAATTTGTTTGGACACTAAAGAAAAAAAAATGGCCAGAGGACTTGTGGAGTTCTTATCTACAGAGTGCATTTCCTTGATTAAAAGAGAAAATCAATTACAAAATACATTTCTGTAGTGAGGAGTGCGGTGGGAAGGAGAAAACTACAGCAAAGTAATACATTCAACGTAAGATGCATTCAAATTCCATGAGCATTAGTGTGGAGAAAATACGTCGTAATCAAAGAGATATCCAGAGTTCTTCCAATAATTGTTTTGAAAATTATCTATTCATCTGGAAATTGTTTATTGAGTATATACTATATTCCAAATTTTGTTCTAAGCATTCAGGATATGAAGATCAATAACAGGGAGAGGCTCTGCCCTGCTTCTGCGGAGCTTATATTCCAGGGAGCGTGACAAAGAAGAAGCAGGAAAACAAATGTTTGTTACTTTCAAATAGTAATATAGTCAATAGAAAAATGAAGCCTAATAAAGTGATGGGTGAGGAAGACAATGGCAGGAGGAGAGTTAGTAGAAAGGCAGTGTGGCTGGAGCAGAGGGAGGTGGGATAGGAGTAAGGGATGAGGAGGGGCAGGGCCAGACCCCAGGGGACGGGAATCATCCAGACCTCATTCTTGCAAGAGGAAACAGAGTGAAAATGAGTTTTCCAAAGCACATAGCAAAGAGTTACAAATGTGGAGCTAGAGTAGAATCTGCTGCCCTCCAATTCGGTGATATCCCCACTGAACACGGCCTCTCTCCTCTGAAAACAGACTCCAGAGAATCCGGGGCTGTCGGAGCCTGTCTTTATCGTCCTTGTGAACCCCACTAGTCGGCAGTCATGCCACTGACTAAATGAGGACTCAGCTTTCTGTGTCAGCTTGCCAAAAATGCTGTATCAGAAGAGGTTATCTTTTAAACTCTTCTTGTCATTTCCATTTTGCTGAGTACATGGATTGGCCAAGAGCTGATATTTTTACAAGTTTGCTGAAGGAATAATAAATAAATAGAGTCTGAGCTGAGATCATTTAAAAGTACACACTCCTTTCATCCTGGTAGGAACTCAAACCCATGGTTATTCACTGACACGCACGAATGGCTCCCACGGAGGCTTAATGACCTAGAAAAACCAACAAAGGAAGGGACTGTCTCCTGCACGGTCTCCATTTTCTTCTCCCATCCTCTGTCTTTGGGCCAGTTATCTGTTATTATTTTTCTACCCTTCTCGGCAGAGTTCCTTTATTACTGTGGCTTAATGGTGACTCTGCTGGTTGGTAATTCTATATCTTAGTTTTTAATATGTGATCTTCTTGATAAATTTAAGTACTAGTTTTAAAAGCAAAATGGAGATGAATGTGCATCACAGGCTGTAAAACACTGTTCTAAAATTAGCTGTTATGTTAGGATTTTCACTAATTTTCACTGATATTCTCATCTCAGACTCATCATGTTCAAAGCAGAGATCATCATTGTCGTTTAAAATCCTCCCACCCTTTTTCTGTTTATGGGAGGAGAAAACAAGTTAAGCCCGGTTTTGCTCTTCCCTCAAGTGTAAATTTACTGCCCTAGCTGCTGATGGCTCCTTCTGGTGAGACTGGTTGCAAATATTCTGTCCCATTGTCAAATCATGAATTAAATCACATATTCTGCTTTGGATTAAAGAGGATTATTATACAAAAATCAGCAGTTAACTTGCTCACACATAAATGGTCTTGCCCTACATCTATTCCTTTCTGCAAATTCCCATCTCTCATGTTAGATATTAGATATTAAGACATTATCAACAGAGGAATTGACTTACTATCTTCCTCAACTCAGAACTTAGAACTGTATTCTACAAATAGTAGGGATCCATAAATGTGTCCGTAACATCCTCTTTTCAAGATGTCCCATACATGCCATTCTTTAAGTCTTTGTGATTCCATTTTTGTTGCCTCTTGGATTTTTAGCCCTACTCATTCCACCATCCCATTTGCTGCAATCTTAGCCAGACCATGTGCCTAGACCAGATACTGTGTATATGCTCTGTCATATGCCAAAGGCAACTTCACATAGTTACTGTATTCAGAAGAATAATGTAGGGCTTACCAAAGATGAGTTGTAGAATAGATTTACAACATTTGCCTTGGAAGAAAGGGGGCAGTTGGAGGTTTCATGCCTTGTATCTGCCATTTTGAACTTAATATCACTAAATAAATTTACAAAAGATTTATGTCGTAATTTCAGTCCAATAGCATTCTCAAAGTACCTGTTATTTGAAAGCAAATGCATACAAACTGGGAGTAGAGATACAGAGCCAGTACACCTGCTGCTTACAACCAAGAAGCTTGTAGTTTAGCAAAAGGGTAAATTACAAAAGTAGGTGATTTACTCAGGCAGTTTTATGTATTGCAATGATTGAGGTAGGGTGTTAGGGAAGCACAAAGGAAGCATACACAACCATTCCTTGCAGTCCAAGAAAGTTTCCTGGAAGAGTTCATTTCAGAGATTGTCTTGAAGAACACAAAGAAGCTGAGCCTCAAGAATAAGGGGAATGGGACCTGCCTGAGGGAGGGTATTGCTTGAGCCTAGGTGGGAAACCATGCATTTCAAAGATCTGAAAGCTTGGGTTGATGGAGGAGCCATCCATGGTGATGATGCATTGCTTAGGGGCTGCAGGGGTTGGGCAGTGAGAAATAGGGGCGCTCATTAGCCAGCCTGCGTGGATGTAGGCAACTGAATGGAATCTCGGTGGATGAGGTTTGTAAACAGTCCCGTAGCTTGATGCTATGATTTGCATTTGAAAGCTAATAATTACTCACACATTCTCTACTTCCTTTTGCAACCTAACTGTGAGGTAAGTAGAAGAGTCAGACAGTGGATATAGAAGTCTGAACTTTATTTCTGGTAGTATTGGATTCGAGAATATGATATGACTGTATATTCAGATTGACTCTTACTATTTTATTTCTACGTCTGAACTTGAGAGGACACACCCCAGAGTGAGTTGGAATCCACAGAACAGCAATACCAGCTCATTCAGCAGCAGAAGGAAATCGCTGTGTCACAAATGCAGATTGCACATATGTGGACGTGCGTAGAGAACGGTCTCTAGGTCAGGTCTTCTCGAACTGTTGATGAGGAATCATAACAATTTTAACAATTTTAATGTCTAAAAGCTGCAGATTAATACTTCTGTAAAGTACAAAAGATAAATTAGTAGAAAAAATAAAACTGAAAAATAAATGTCGAATACACAAGTCTTGCTTCTATTATTACATGCAAAAGACATAAAATATATTACGGTAAATACAACCAAAATAAACACAGGTGAAAAATAAAGGACTTACAGAAATCATACACACTTTTTTTGAGAGTATGCGTACAGGTGGTTAATGTAGAGAACATGCATTGCATCCTGAGCGTTTGTCATTCTGCGATTAAAATTAAACAAAAGTTATAGTGAAAAGTGAAAGCCTTAAATGCCTTTTGAAGCAACACCATGTGTATCAATAACTTCACCTTTTAAGGTATCAAATGAGTGCACATTGTTCTTGTTAATTTGTCTGACATAGGTTGGATTGATGACAGTGTTACTTGTAGGCAATAATTTACGTCTAAACCAAATTTTGTGTGTTTTGTTTATTTTTTTTCTAATGTGAAGAGTAAGGAAATCTATCTGACAAAGGTCTACCGAATAAAATGGAACACGTGATTTTAAAGAAATTTAATCATTATAAGAACATTTTATATTTTATTCAAAATTATGCAAGCGATGCTGTATTTTCATTATTTTATCTTCAGAGCTCACTAGTGGCCAGTTTCAACAATTTATTTTATGCTTTATAGTTAAATTCATATAACCTTTCAATAAAAGAAATTCTGAATCCTATGTGTGGATTTTGTTTTGATGAAAAATAGAATTCAAACATTCTATTAAATTTATAAGGTGTTCAGTGATAACTTTTGTAGATGGGCTACATGCAGCTCAATTTATTTACTGAAAATTATTGTTATTTTATGGAATGTGTCATGACATTCTGCAGAAAGACTGATCTTCCAAATTTCTAACTTCTGTATTTGCCTCTAAAACTTGTACACTATTGAAAAATATGTTGCATCGAAGTATTAAGAATATTAGACAAACAAAGATCATCAAATAAGAAAATCTGTCTGTCTAATTTACATTCTTAAGAAGTGGAGCCAAAAAGGTTTCTTGGCCAAAAAGTTCATTCCATGGTTCAAACATCCCCATAGAACTTTTAGCCACAATAACCATCATTCCTCATCAGGCAGAAACTCTTGTTTTTGGCCAACTTCCATGCTATCACACAATAAAGAGAGTCATCTTGAATGTAACACATTGAGTTTTATACAATTCCCCATTCTTACTCTAGCACAAAATCCATTATTCACTTGAGCTTTTATTTTCCACAGCAAGCCTTTAGGTTTACCTTGCGATGTAAGCTCCTTCATCGTGCTAGCTACTGCAGAATGATCACTGACTAACTAACCTACCACTGTTCCATCAGATCACACTTTTACACCAAACCTAAACCCTAAACTACAGCTGTTCATACTGTATCTTTCATAGTTTCATATACGGTCCAGATTTAGCTGGGTTTGTCAACAAGGATGTTATAAAAATTCCTTCACAGCACTTTCATGTTCAAATCACACATCAGATAATTATTGTCCTAGCAACATCTGCACATTCAAGCTGCAATTTTAAAAAACTGCCAGCTCTATTTGTCTTGTGAGTCGGACTCCCATGTCATTAACTAGCTTCTAAATCTGTCAGATGATGTTGTATTGGAAGATGGGCAGGTGCGCTCACAAGAAGTAGTGAAGGAAGGATTCCTCACCCAGAACCCCTAGGAGTGAATCGTCTCATGTGCACAGTGAGCTTGTTGTTTATGGTCTCTGGGCCGCATCTCAATAGCTCCTTCCAGACCCTCTAGGCTAGAATGTGTACACACACACACTCCACAAGGAAATGGTCCAGCACAGAAGGGGGTTATTGGACGATTCCAGAACATCAAAAAACACAATTACAATAGTATATGGAAATTTTTTTGTCTTTGGTAAGGTGTGAATTTGTTCTGTTGTGGTGTAAACACAAAATAATTTTATTCAAACTAGGGACTAAAAACAAATAAAAACTGTGGGTGACACATTGTGAAGTATCTGTCATTACTACATTCTCTTAGGTACCTCTAAATGGAAGGGAATGCATTTCTGGAGGAGAGAAAATGTTATGAAACGAACAATGCCTATTATTAGGGTCCAAGAGCTACCCCATGTGGGTCCAGCAATTATCTCAGAAAGCCAGAATTTGTTCTCAGGCCGACTCTTTCCAAGTCACACGTGCTTGAGTGATGCTGTGCTCATTGTCCTGAGCTCAAAGCACTCTGCTAGGTGATTTACACATGTTACTCGATTCTTCACAACCATCTTTTGGGGAAGATACACCAATCATCACTGTACGAAGGAGAAAACTAAGGTCAGAAGAGTTAAGAGACTTGTTGAAGGCTTCACAGCAGTGGAGCCTTATTCAAAACCAAGTCTGCCCAATTCAAAAGCCCAGACTCTTTCCACAGAGCTGCTTTGTCTCTTTATAGGGCTAAGGCAGAAACAACGCTAAATGATAATGCCTGTCCATATTTAGATGACAACTGGGTTTGTCATTTGCGTGGAGTGTACTGCATCTGCATCTGAGTTTGCTGTGCCCCATCCAATGGTTCTTTGGGGTCCTGTCTCCTCTCTGCTCAGTCTCTACCTTTTACCAGGTCCTGAATGTGTCCAGGAAAGTCAGCAGAGATGACCACAGACCTCTGTTAATTCCTCATTAACTATTCCCAGCTGCAACTAGCAAGTTCTCGATCCCGCCAGGGGCCCAGGGCCCATGCCCCCCTGAGGGGTTCAGAGGAGAGAGCCATAAATCCTTCGCATCCCCACCTGCTCCCTCCCAGGCCCTCCACAGGAGCATCTTTGGAGTCTCCTGGATCCTGGGTGCACTGACAGCTGAATGGACAAGCTGGTGCAGCAGGGACTGAAGCAGATAGTGGCTGGATGCCCATTCCTCGTCTTTAATCCTTCCTCTTCAGCAGAGGTGAGAGGGTCCTGTCCCATCAGCAGCAGGAATTCATCAGGGGAGATCAGTCCCATCCTAACCAGGATCTGGGGGCTCCTGAAAACGTCTCCTCCTTATCCTCTACCTGGATTTATTCCAGACTGAGCCGAACACTGAAAGTCCCATTAAAAGTGCCAATCCTTAAAGAGATGCTCCAGAAAGCCTCTCTGTCCTGATGGAAATGAGTTGTTTAAGATTTTTTTTCGGAGAACTACTCTGGGATGCAAAGGCAAGTCCCATGCAGAGGAGGGCCAGTGTGGCTGTTAAGTTTGAGAACTAGGATTAAGGCACCACCACTCCCTTGCTCTCTCTCACCATTCCTGAGCCAGAATCGCGTGAAAAGGTGGACTCTGGGGACTGAGAATAGGATTAGAAGACAATGCCGCCAAATGTTCTTACACACATTCAAGAAATCAATCACCTAAGTTATAAATAATAAGTAGTTCATTTGTTCTGGAACACGTGTAAGCACATTTGCGTGTCCTTTATGGTTGGATTACCGCATTCTGTTGATTCTTATTTTGTGGTTGGCTTTATTCCTTTGATAACTCTGTAAGTTTAAAAAGCTAAAGCTCTAAACTGTTCTTAGAAACAATGAACAGTAAATATATGTAAATTTTTTTTAAATGTGCAGTATATTGTATTTATGTATTTACATGCAATATATTGTATATGTGCTGTCAAATTGTAACAGTTCTACCTGATAAAACTGAAAAATGAAGGGAAAAAAAAAAGACAATGCCACCAAATTCCCCATTTTACGTAGAAACAGTCTGGTACTCAACTTCCTTTTCTTGAGCCTATTGGCAAAGGAAGTTCTTTCTTTAGTCTCATCAGATCCAATCTGAATCTTTCAGCCTCCTTTTAGCCTTTTCTTTTTTTTGAACTCAAGACCATGCTTTCAAATAACCTGAGTTCAGTCCCCAACTCATCTTATTCTTTTTAAGATTTAATAAAGGACTTTTTATCAGCTTGTAAAACAGAACCAATACAGTAGAAAAGACCACGAAAGGAATGGCTTCCCACAGAGCCAAGAGGGCCAAGGATAATAACAACAGTACTATTTCAAGTGCGTTGGGCAGTTACTGTGTTTCAGGCACTGTTGTACCCTATGCAATTGCTTTACATAGGTCATTTTTTTTATCCTTGCACTATTCCTGTAAAGTGGGTGCATTTATTTTTATCCCTGATTTAAAGATAAGGAAATTGAAGCATAGAGAAGTTGAGTATCTTGTCCAAAGCCACACAGCTTACACGTGGCAGTACGAGGATTTGAAACTAGGCAACCTGGCCTCAAAGCCCACTCTGGACTTTGAGCCCTGTGTTAGAGTGGGGATAAATAAAAATAAGAAAACGGTGATGCTATGCCACGTCTCCTTCTCGCCGTTACTACTCCCAAAATCAGGGTGGGGAATCACACATCCCGTTTAAACCAAGGTTCAAAGTGATTAATCGATTCACCCCAAATCATGTAATAAACCTGAGGCTACACACATGTCGCCCAAGTTCACTTCTTAAACTCTTCACTGTGCCTTCTTTTTCCGTGAAATCTCCCAGCCGCGTTCAGCGTGTTCTTTCATGTTCTACTCTCCCCTGGAGGGAAAACCTGTCCCCCAAGCCCGGTAGGCGGGGCACAGGATGTGAGCCACCCTAAGGAGAAGGGCTCTGAGGAGCCAGAGGCACCCTGAGAAGGATCAACAGAAAAGAAGAGGGAGGGGATGCGCTGGCCTGGGTGCCCGCGAGGAGGAGGGAGCGGGAAGTGGGAGACAAGTCTGTCTGCAGCTGGTTCATGCAGGTCTCGTCCCCTAGTGCCCCCAGTGACTCATGCCAGTAAAAAGGAGCGTGGGTGTGGATGGCGTCAGAATGGGGATTCCCTTAGAGTGGAAGTGGAAACCAGGGTAACACAGAGCCGCAGAAACTGTGTGTGTGGCAAAGAATGCTTTCTCTAAAAACAAGAATATTGCTGTCAAGTGAGGAGCAAGGCAAGAAATCCAGGGGTCAAAACAGTCCTGGACTGGGATCCAGGTCTCTCTCTTTCTTTCCTGTACATCAGTTTCCTGATCTGAGAAAGGGGCACGAGATCACGTGGTACCTTTGCAGTGCATCACCACCCACGAGATGTTCCAGGACTCCGAGGCACAGCTCAGAGACAGTCCTGCCCCTGGGAGCTCAGGGAGAGCAGGGAGAGTAGAGATACTACGTCACTTCTCCCTCAATGTGTCCCTTGCTGAATTTCTGACTCACAGGGGAAGCTGAGCTGTGTGAGGCTGGACACTCATGTGTGGATGGAGTCAGAATAAGGAGACCCTCAGGGTGGGTGTGGAAACCCAGGCTCAAGTAGAGCTGAAGAATCTGAGTTCATTTCTTGAATTCTTGTCACTCTGCCTTCTTTTTCTCTGAATGCCTCCAGCAACACTTAATGTGTTCTTTGATGTTCTGCTCTTTTCTGGAGGAAACACCTTGTCATGTCTTGGTGATGAGGAGAGGGACTTGGCAGGCAGAGCAGGCAGGTGGAAGATGAGAAGGGTGCAGCTGGGCACAGAACAGGACACAGGGCAGAGGCTGAGGCTGGAGGGCAGGAGGAAGGTCCCCAGCTCCCCCCTCTTTCCCTTCACTTGGCCTGTGGAAGGAAACAGAAGACGCAGCAGTGTGGGCTGTAGACACGAGGGAGATGGTGGCGTTGTCTTCGGAATTTTGCCAAAAGGAAGTAAGCTAGTAGGGCCCCCACGCCCTGATGCAGGCCTTTCTGACGAGGCCCCTGGCTATGGGTTGTGCCTGCCCTGTGGTTTGGGGAGAGACAGTCCCAGGCCCTGAGGCAGCTGACATCCTCCAACTCCTGTCAAGGCTGGGCCTGCCCTCTGGGTCCTGGCACAAGTTTCCCAGGATCTAAAGGACCCCGCAGGGCCCCCATTGTGAGAGGCAGAAGGAGGCCCCGTGACTTGGCAAAGCCTCACCCTTCAGAAGGAAGCTCTGGGTTTGAAACCATCAAGCCTTCCACATGGGCAATCCTCGCTGGGTCATTACCTGCCTCTACACTGCAAGAGCCGAAGTGTGAGGATCTCCGAGACTGTCCGAGAGGCAGTGCCACAAAGAAGACTGGAGCAGACGCAAATGTGAGGACCCTGAGAGCTTCATCCAGGGGCAGAAACCTTGTTTTCTGCTCACCTACCCCCGGCTCCTCAGTCTGCAGGACGAGGTTAAGATACCAGGTGCTGGGAGAGGAGGGTATAGCTCGCTGGTAGAGCGTGTGCTTAGCATGCACGAGGTCTTGGGTTCAAACCCCAGGACGTCCATTAAATAAATAAATAAATAAACCTCTCCCCACCGAAAAAAGAAAAGAAAAGAAAAGATACTAGGTGCTGTATCTCATAAAGTTCAAGGACGTAACTCTTGTCCTCGGGTGGAACATGCCAAGCCCAGGCTTATATCCTTCTTCCAGGCTGTCCTTTACCCACTTAAACCCAGGGAGGTAGCCCTCCCACCTCCAGCGTTTTAACCTGACCACCAGTTGCACTGCAGTCTCTGACCCCAGGCCCTCCCCCTGCAACCCAACCTGGATGCTCTGCTGTGTCCTCAGTGGGATCAGAACTTCCCCAGACTGAATTTCCATAGAACCCAGGGGGTGTCCTTGTGGACAAAGGACAGGAGAAAAAAGAGCCACAAAGCTGAGTCAGGGGATGAATGTCTGCACTGGTCAAAGAAGACATTAAGTTCCATGATTCAAGTATACAGAGGTATAGTGGGTCAGAGCCAGAGGGAGGGACGCCAAAGGCCATGAACAGCTGGGTAAAAGCACTGGACGTGATGTTTGGGACAGTGTCTGAGCTAATAAAGTATCTTCTGGAAAAGGATCTTGGAAGAGGAGTTTTGTCTGAGCACTTGTCAGTGCGTGGAGTAGAAATGGCAGTTTTATATCTTCTTCCTTCCCACTTACATCTCCCCTAGGCTGAAGGGAGCACAGATGCCTAACTCCTTTAACCTCAGTTAACTGAGGTTAGATTAGGATTAGGCAACAGGAATGACTTCCCCTGGGAAAGCACACCCCCATGTCCCCATGCCCCCGGGCTGAAGAAAAGACTTTCCAACTCCAGAAGATTGTCAGAAAAGCATGGCCTTTAGTCAGATGAGTGGATTCTCATCTTAGTTCTTCTACGTACCAGATGTACAACTTGGAGTAAGTCTGTTAGCCCTTAGAAACCAATTCCTTGATCTATGCTATGGGAGGGAGCATTGACAGACTCACAGAGAATTAGGGCATTTGTAGGTCGGTGTATGTCAAGCCCCTAGAATAGTGCCTGACACAAAGATGCTCCCAGCAAAGGCTGCGGCAACCCCAGCCCTGATCCTCACGCCCACCTATCTCAGATCTCTGTAGAACCGGTGCTTGCCTCTCACAGGCCCCTCTTATTCCCTGCAGGGACAGAGACAGGTGGAGCCAGGAGATGGGACCAGGCCCTGCACTGCCTGCTTTCAACCAGACTGTGCTCATCCCTGGGCCTGGGCCTTTTGTCCTGCTGGGGGTACTGGGAATGGAGGCCTTGCACGCCTGGCTTTCTGTGCCCATGTGTCTGCTGTACGTGGCAGCTCTGGCAGGGAATGCCCTTCTCCTGGGGCTGGTGGCAGCTGACAAGGCACTTCAGGCCCCCATGTACCAATTGCTGGGGTTTCTGGCCACTGCCGACTTGGTTCTGGCCACATCCACAGTGCCCAAAGCCCTGGCTGTGCTCTGGGGCCTGCGGAAGAGATCTCCTTCAGGGCCTGCCTAAAGCCCAGCTCTTTGTTGCCCACGTGGCCTTCATCGCCGAGTCCTCGGTGCTGCTGGCCGTGGCCGTGGATCACTATGTGGCCATCTGCCAGCCTCTGCGCTATGGTGCGTTGCTGACCCAGCACGTGGTAGGCATCGTGGCTGCAGCTGCGGTGACCCGTGGTGCCTGTGTCATGGCCCCCACTGTGGCCTTGCTCTGGAGACTGCCTTACTGTGGGCATCGGGCCCTGCCCCACACCTACTGTGAGCACATGGGCGTGGCTCAGCTGGCATGTGGCGACACGTGCCCCAGCGTCTGGTACGGACTGGCCACCAGGCTGCTCTCTCCAGCCCTGGACCTAGGGCTCATAAATGCTTCCTATGCCCTCATCCTCTGGGCTGTGTGTCGCCTGCCATCCCGTGGTGCCCGCCACAAGGCCCTGGGCACCTGCGGGGCCCATGCCAGTGTCATCGCTCTCTTCTACACACCTGCCCTCTTCTCCTTCTTGGCTCACCGTTTCGGCCACCACACGGTGCCCAGCCATATCCACATCCTGCTGGCCAACCTCTACGTGCTGGTGCCCCCAGCTCTCAATCCCGTGGTCTACGGAGTGCAGACCCAACAGATTGCTGAGAGGCTCAGGCGCCGGCTTCGGCTCTGCTGGGCGGGGGCCCTGAGGGGTGTGGGCCCTGAGAGGGCCTCCCACAGGAATGAATGAGCCCCTGATTTTCTTCAGCAGTTCCCCTCAGTTGTCCAAGCCCAGCTGCGGGACCCATCTGGGCAGAGCTCTAACCGGGGCATCTCCACTGTCTGCCACCAGGTGGCGCTAGGCCAACCCCAGCCCTATTACGGTCATGGGGGCAAAGAGCACATAGAACTGAACTTTCCCTACTTGGGTCTACGGTGCTGAGTCGGTTCCTCCCTCTTTCTAACTCCGCATCGATCTCTGTAGATGCATCACACACATTGGGCCTGGACGGTGGCGGACAGGGAGGCCTAGGACACAGCCCGGGATCAGGACCTCGTCTTCATCACTCTGCACAACTAGAACCGGGTTGCTGAAAGGTGGCTCTGAATGGGGCCTCTCCTGCTGTGTGTGACACAGAGCAGGAACTCCAGGTTTGCTGAAGGAATGAAAACAGGAGGGGCTGGGAAAGTGCCACAATAGGAATAAAACAGAACACAGCCCTGGAAACTGACATGATTCCTGACCTGGGTGATTATTATCTAAATCTTGGGAGACCTTGGCCCCGGGAGGGAAGGGCGTGGACAATTCTGTGCTGCCTCCTGAAGGCACTTTGCTCACATGTTGAGGTTCTCCTGTTTTTCCCACTAGAGCCACTCACTAGCCTTAGTTGGCAAAATACAGGAAGGTGACTCCAGAGTAAGCTGTCAGGCTTCAAGCTCTGTCTGTTCTCCTACCCTTCTCCCCTCCATCCCTCCCTCCCTAACATTCTATTAACACTCTGTAGAAACTCTGATCTTCCAATGTTCTAACTTCTGTATTTGCCTGTGAAATTTATCCAGTATTGGAAAATATGTTGCATAAAAGTATTCAGAATATTAAGACTACCAAAGTTCATCAAATAAGAAAGTCTGCCCAACTTACATCCTTAAGAAGTGGGGGACCCCCCCCAGTACCGCCTCTAAAAATAAATAAATAAACTGAATTACCTGCCACCTCCAAAAATACTTTAAGAAAAACGTGAGACCAAAAAGGTTTCTTATTTTGCAAAAACACTAAATTTTGTTCCGTAGTTCAAATATCTCAGTAGAACTCTTCTTTACAATAACTACCATTCTTCATCAGGCAGAAACTTTTTTGATCACCTTCCATGCTATCACACAATAAAGAGAATTACCTTGAATTTAACACATTGAGTTTTATACAATTTCTCATTCTTACTCAAGCACGAAACCCATTACTCATTTAGCTGATGTTTTCCACAGCATGCCTTTAGGTTTACATTTTGATGTAAGCTCTTTAATCTTGCCAGCTACTGGCACTGATTCCGGATAGGATTCGCACTCCACAAAGCTTAGATTTTTCAACTCCTTCTTCTCCTACCTCCCCAACCTCTGTGATTCCTCTGGACCCCATGGTTACAGCAAGGCCAGACCAGGGGAGTTAATGGAGAATGGGTCCCTGACCTTGGGCAGGGAGTCAGAGGGTGAAAATCTGCATAGCAAGATAAAAAGGGATGCTCTTTCACTGAGGCTTTCCCAGCAGAGCCCTGGGCACGTCCTCCTGGAGTGATACTTTCACTTGATCCCTGAGATCCTTTACTTAGAAGGGGAAATAGAGGTATTATGTGCTGGGTAAAGGATTCTGAAGGATGGGATGAGTCAGCAGAGGGCCCTTTTGCTAAGTGCTCACAGTACCTAAGTTGAGGGTGCAGCGAGAAGTAGGGAAATGATAAAGGGTTTAGACAGCGGATCTCCTGAGGCCAAACTCCTCAGTGGAAACATGGAGGCAACACACTCTTCATAGGAAATCTGACATCCTTCTAGGCATTTGGGTGGGTGTGAGACTTGTCACTGCCTGACAAGTACTCAGAGAAGAGACAGAGCAGAAGAACACAGAGTAATCGAGGGTGGCCGGCACGGGGAACACGGCTGTGGCTCCTGGTTCAGACCTCAGGAACCAAGCTCCTGGTTCTCTCTAGGGGTACCCCAGGCAAGAGTCTGGAAGTCCAAAGGCTTGACAGGCTCCTGTGGCTGATTAGAAAGTCCTGGGAGGGGCTTTCTTGGAGAACAGGCAGTGAAATCTGCTGGCATCAGGAGCTCCAATTAAGGGATACATTAGAATGGTGGGGTGGAATGGAGGTGCCTAGAATAACGGTGGAGACAAGTTTCTAGGGGTAAAGAGGGCATATAACAGAGCAGGCCTGTACATGCTGCTAGAGTGACCCCACCCCACCCCCGGATACACAGTTTGACCCTCATTCAAGGGTGCACGGTTAAGTAGATGGCTCTGTCCTCAAGACTGAGCATTTTCTCCTAGAGTAGTCCCTCCCTCAAAGTTGAGACCATAATCCTTCCTGAAAGGGACCCATCCCAAGGCCCCCACAGGATGTCTCAGGTTTGCCTTAATGTGTTTGGGCAGGAGGGCCCAGCAGGGCTGGACAGATCTCAGCTTGGGGACGGGTGAGAAAGACACGTCTGTAGTGAGAAGCTCAATCTCCCCCTATTTTGAAGGCACCTGTCTTTCACAACCCTTTTCTTCCACACCCTCCCCCGACTCCCTCTCCACACCCTCTCCCACTCTCAGTCCTTTCTGATGTCGAAATCTGTGCCCCTTCTGCTGAGATTGTTTACTTGGGCCAGCGATAAAATCCTAGGGGAGCTCAAAGGTCTTACTCCACGTCTGCAGCTGATACAAGATGCAGCCTGTCCCAGAACTCCTGACCCCCCTGCTGCTGCTGCTCCTGGTGCTCCCAGGACAGCCTCAGGTACAGGGGGAGGGCAGAGGGATCACAGGCATGCAGGGAGAGGGTTCTGGGCTTTAGGATGGCTCTCCTCTTCTCTTTGATCCTTTTCAAGAAGCCCCAGGTTATGGGAGACAGTGAAGGTGGAAAGACCTAGAGACGACAGACGGAAGGAAGATAAGGAAGATGGGATACCCTGCCTGCTCCGATTATCCCTTGTCGGGTATAGGCATAGGGTAAAAGAGGGGAACAAGGATGGACGCAGGAGTGGGAGGAGTCCTGGGTTGTACCTGTGCTCTTTTGTGAAGTCTTGTCCTTCCCAGATGTCTGCCGCCCTCTTCCTGTGCTAAGGATGCGGGAGGTAAGGGAGGCCCACCTGGGCTGTTGTAGGCTATGTAACCTCTGCTTCGTTACCCACAAAGGCTAAACTACTGGGCTAGAGTTACAGGCTGAACACATAGCCAGACGAACTACCAGGGCTGTAGAAGCTTTAAGTGTGATTGTTCAGAGAAGGACAGCGGCCACACATCTTAATTTTTGAAAATTATATAAGGAAACCCCAGTTGGTGCTATAAGCTTAACCAACAACTTGAGAAGGGGTCTTTGATCCAATATTGGCTCACCCAGCTTCAAATGGGAGTGGAGGGGGCAGGGTATGGTTCAGTGGTAGAGTGCTCATGTAACATGCATGAGGTCCTGGGTTCAATTCCCAGTACCTCCATTTAAACAAACAAACAAACATAATTACTTCCCCTCCAAAAAATAAATAAATAAAAAATAAATTTTTTTTTAATGAGAGTGGCGATATAGACATAGGGACACATGTAAATACCCTTAGGAATGTAGACACTCACTCAAATGAGCACATGGTTATTACACTTTCACATTCTGCTTCCTGCGTGCTGCGTGCCTGCACTCTTCCCTCGGTTTCTGTGCTCGGGGAGGCCTCCAGGAAGTCACCAGACCCCCTGTGGCGCAGCTCAATCGGAGAGGCTTCTCGTACAAGACGGTGCCCGGGGCTGAGACTCGACACCCAGTCCAGCCTCTGCCCTCGACTGGGTGACCCCACTGCGTGTGGATGGCAGGTGAGCCCAGGATGATTTCTCTTCTGCAAGCAGGTTTATTCCAAATGTGCCCTCCCCTGCCCTAACAAGTTTCCTTGTGGCCCCCGATCAGCTTCCTCTCTCTATTTTAGGTTTCCCCCCAGATAAACAGCCTGGGCCCGACTGATCGCCTCCTAGTGTTCCTCTCATGGGTTAAGGATGGTCCAGACCGCCCTGAGCTACTGCCTGGAATCTCTAACCCTATCATAATCCAAAGCAGTTGTATCCTTAGCCTGGTCTTATCTTAAAAACTAACTCTTCCATTCCTGGCCCTTAGACTCTTAACTTCTTCTCAGAAGTTTAGAGGATAAACTTAATGAAGTTTCAGACTTGGAGTCAAGTAGATCCGAGTTTGAGTCTCAGTCCTGCCACTTAAGCTCAGTGTCCTTGGAGAAATGAATGAACATCTCAGACCCATTCTTAGTTATCTGTAAAATGAGGCTGATTCAATATATGAAAATATCACATGAGATTACATAGAAATGTGTGGACAACATAGCAGGTGCTGATAAATATTGGTTAGATGAAAAAATTGCTAAATGGATCAATGAGTACACAGATGAACCCTTCAGTGAATTGGCAGCCTGGCCAGGGAGGTAGGTACAACTCACAGACAGGGTGTTTAAAGTCAGTACATACCGGAGAGTGATAAAGACCCAGCTGGGCAGGAAGGAGATCCTGGGCAGGAAGGGTGACTCTAGTCACTGAAAAGCCGCAGTGGAAGCTCATCTCAGGAAGATTATTGCCACTGACAACAATGCTCCCTAATTTCTATAGACATTTTGTAGCATATGAAACACATTTACATGTCGTTGCTTTTTTTTTTTTTACTGGTAACTGTTTTATTATTTATCTTTTATTGAGGTGCAGTTGATTTACAATGCTATGTTAGTTTCAGTTAGCACAGCATAGTGATTCAGCTATACATACATACATATCTTCTTTTTCATATTCTTTTTCATTATAGGGTATTACAAGATATTGAATACAGTTCCTTGTGCCATACAGTAGGACCTTGTTATTTATCTCTTTTATATATAACAGTTTGTATCTGCTAATTCTGACTCCCAATTTATCCTTCCCCTCTTTTCCCCTTTGGTAACCGTAAGTTTGTTTTCTATGTTTTTGAGTCTGTTTCTGTTTGATAAATACATGGCATTACTTTTTAAATCCTCTCAAAATCTGTGGGTAAGGCATGACTTACTGGCCAATGTTAAGCAAAGACAATACTTATAAGTCAGGAATAATGTAAAGAACTTTCCAAAGTGACCTCATGAATATAAATCTCCTTATATTCATTGTCCTGCTACAGGACACCTGTGTCTCAAGGGCAGGTGGAAGGTGGTGGAGTCTAGACACAGAAGAGTGTCCATAAAGAAGGGAAAAAAATAGTAGCTCACTTTTTCATTGCTTATTCTGAAATGAATACCTTACGCTCGTTGTTTTGCTTGCATTATCTTGGTCAGTCCTGCCCATCAAGGAGATAGATCCTTTTGTTATTCTTTTCACAGAATTTAGTTATGACCTCCAGCAAACTGTGTAACCTTTCTGAGACCCGGTCTCTGCATCTGTGGGAATAAACCTACCTTCCAGTGTTTTCACTATCATCGAACAACGTAAGGCATGCCCGGTGCCCATTAGGCCTTGTTGCGGTCAGTGTTAATGTTATTACTGTTACTGTTTTCGGTTGTTGTTGCAATTATCTATTGTCATAAAATACTGTAAATAAAAGAGAGATCACTGTTTGATTCCAAAGCCCTCAGTATTAATCAGAACACCAGCCTGCTCATTTTTAAATAGCTTTTGGTTGCCCTGATGATGCTGGCGGGGGGCTTGGTCTAGGGTCTTTGACTACCACCGGCCGCACAAGTCCTGTGATGACCTGGAGCTGCTGAAGAACTATGAGGAGAGGAAGATGGCTATCGTGACAGTGCTGTGGACGAGAACATCATGTACTTGAACCGCTACGGCACAGGTGACGTGGCCAAGGCGGGCCTCTCCTCCAACACCCCAGTGCTGCAGCGCCCACTGCCCGCTGCCGCCTACAACAACCGCTTCTCCTATGCTGGCGTGCCCTGGAAGGACTTGGACTTTGCTGGAGATGAGAAGGGGCTGTGAGTGCTCTACACCGCTGAGGAGACCAAGGGGAACCTGGTTGTGAGTCGTCTCAATGCCAGCACTCTCGAGGCGGAGAAAACCTGGCGCACCAGCCAATACAAGCCAGCCGTGTCAGGAGCCTTCATGGCCTGTGGGGCGCTCTATGCTTTACGCTCACTGAGCACCCGCCAAGAGGAGATCTTCTATGCTTTTGATACCACCACTGGGCAGGAGCACCATCTCAGCATCCTGCTGGGTAAGATGCTGGAAATGCTGCAGGGCACCCATTACTGCCCCTCAGATCACAAGCTCTATGTCTACAGTGGTGGCTACCTGGTTATTTATGACCTCAGCTTCCAGACACTGAAGCACAGCCTGCCAAGACCACCAGCCAAAAGACCCTCTGGGGCTTGGGTACAACCAAAACCTGTCAAACCCCACAAACCTTCCAGGCCCCCAGACTGCAGGACACAGCATTGGTAGAAGTGTGTCCTCCTTCTCCTCCAGATGGGCCACTCCCCAGAATGGCCATCAGCCCTCATGATTGGGAGACATTGATTATGTCCAGTTAGTTCTTCATAATTAATATCAAGGGACCCACACACAGCGCCACAGAGAAACATACATCCCACATAAACAATCTGTTCTTTTATTTATTTATTTTTAATAGTTCCATCCTGAGAACTTTGTCCCCAGTTTCCTGGAAAACTGTCTTATTTTATTTTGTTATGGAGACGAGACTCCCAAAGTACACCTCCTTCCCCAGCTAGTTCAGGCAGAGACTGTAAAGCTTGAGTTGACATCATAATATCCCTTTTCTGAAGAGGGTATGCTTTTGGTGGGTGGGGCAGGGGAGGGGAGACCCTGGGAGGGGCCATCACCACTTAGCCTACCTTCTATCAAGTATGAATCAGTAGCCACGCCAGACCTCAGCTAGGCCACATCTGGAGAACTGGGGTGGGGGTACAACATCGTAAAATACCTGGCCTCAGCCTGGTCACTCATCCCTTTTGGGGCAACAAGGAAACCAGCCTGTGGACCAAGAACACAACACCAGAGACGGAGGCCAGCAGAAGTATTTGTCTGCCCTCACCCCTCTGCCCCTGCTCCTACTTCCACCTGCTCCCCACCTGCCACGAAGGTCCATGCCGCACGTCATCTCTCGAACACCAAGGATGGCCCAGAGCGGGCGTCCTTCATGTCTGCCTGCAGGCAAGAACACCGCTTCGAGTGTCACTCGAGTGATAGTGAAGACACCAGGCAAGCAGGAAGACTTTATGATAACTGATGACACCTCGGTGAGGCAGTTCAAGGAGAAGCTATCGGCTCACTTTAAATGCCAAGTGGACCAACTCGTGCTGGTCTTCATGGGCCGCCTTCTCAAAGACCATGACACACTGAGCCAGAGGGGCATCCTGGATGGCCACACCATCCACTTGGTCATCAAGTCCAAACACAGCTCCAGATCCCTAGCCCATTCCTCACGGAAACCGTCGACTGATGAGCCCTGCCACCAGGACAAAAACACCAAAGGAAACAGCAGTGGGGTACACCAACCTGCCGGTGTGAATCACAGTCCAGTGGAATCAGCTGTATCCGCAGAGCCTGGCGTGCCCAGGGTGCACACTCAGGGCCTGGGAGTGCTCGGTCTGGAGCGCATAGCACAGATACTGGAGAATCCTGGCATCCAGCAGCTTCTGTCTAACACAGACTTCATGAGACGGTTGATCTCAGAACACCCAGACATGCAACAGTTGATGCAGCAGAACCCAGAGGTCTCACACATCTTTGACGATTCTGATGTCCTATGGCAGACTCTGGAGCTGGCCAGGAATCTTGCCATGATTCAGGAGATATTGCAGATCCAGCAACCTGCACAGAATCTTGAACATCCATCGGACCCACAGTCACATGTGGGCTCAGAGACCACCCGAGGTGAAGACAAGGCCCTGAGTCAGAACTCCGCTGATTTCAATGACCAAATGCTCAGTAGCTCACACGATCCATTTGGGGGCAACCTTTTCACAGCTCTCCTGGGAGGACAAGTGCCAGAGCCGGTCCAGTCCTCACCCCCATCTCTACCACCACCGCAGGAGTGGCAGGAACAGCTCCCACAGCTCCCTACAGCCCGAGTCATCTATGCCAGCTCTCGTGATTTATCTTCAACCGCCTCAGCCAGTGCTACCCCTAGCAAGGCAAACCAGACTTCCAGGGCCAATACTGCCGCCAGCTCCACCAGCGGCTGGAGTCATACTTGTGACATTGAGCAGCTAACTGGGGCACCAGCCTTACCCAGCATAGAGCTCACCCAGCAGCCCCAGGCAGAAGACAGAGATGCCACAACCCCTCTAGATAGCTCTGATCAGAAATTAGAGGATGACCTCCGGCTGCTGGATGAGCAGACCGGCTCCCAGATCGCCGGAAGCATGACGCAGGTGCTGTTGAACAACCCCTCCCTGGCCGCCCAGATGATGCTGTGCATGAGTGTGCCCCAGCTGAGTGAGCAGTGGAGGCAGCAGCTGCCCGCCCTTCTGCAGCAGACACAGCTTTCTGATATGCTTACAGCCCTAGCCAACCCTAAAGCGTCACAAGCGATACTGCAGATTGAGCAGGGTCTGCAGCTGTTGGTCACCGAGGAGCCTGTTCTACTACCTTGGGTTGCACCCTACCTATGGGGCCTGGGCTGGCTTCCTGCACCCAGCTGCAGCTACCCTGACACAGTGCCCTGGGCCTGGGATGTGCCAGATATGGAGGAGCCTAAAGGGCCCGAGTCCTGCCACAAGTCTGGAACGGTCCTGCAGAGTCTACAGTCCCGAGCTGGAGACCCTTCCCACCTCCTGCAAGCCCCTGAGATTCATTTCAGCAAGCAGATGGAATCTCTGCACGCCATGGGGTTCGGGAATCACCAAGCCAACTTGCAGGCCCTCATTGCCACCGAGGGAGACACCAGCGCAGCCGTCCGTAAGCTCAGGAGATCTCACGGATCCTAACCACTGTGCCCACCCGTTTGCTGGTTACCTGACTGCTGACCCATTTGACTTCCTCATCTCTGCCTTTTCCGTCTCTTCTGATGCTTCCAGCTAGGAGAAGTCCTGGAATAGGAGAAACCAAACAATGCTTTCTCTGCTGAAAAGACCACTGGCCATGGCTGAAAGATCTGTCAATAAAATGGCTCCATCAACTTACCTCCATCTGAGGTTTGGCTTACTTTTTTGCAAAAAAGGCCAACTGTCTATGTGCAATAGACACCTATATCACCTGCTTCACCTGCCTCACCTATTATGCAGGCATACATATACATACATGTTCATACATGCGTGTGTACATAGTACATACATGAACACACGTAGCACATGCATGTATTCACAGAGAGATAGAGAATCATATCTGCACACACAGAAACACTTGTACAGATATCATATGCTCACACACCCAAGAACACACATATATAGCCTTGGACCAGTGTGCACATGTGGCTCACACAGCCAAAGATTCAAGTATATAGGCACATAAAGTCAACACACTGTACACACAGCCACGTACACACAGCCCTGTACACACACGGCTGCACACAAATATGTAGAGACCCATAAACAGACCCACGTGTAGAGGAAGATAGTCAAAACGTACCCATGAGACGCTGCTACAGAGACTGACTCAGATATTTAGTCGTAAAGATTTCCTTGATTTCTCAAGTCCAGATTGCTCAGGTTTGAGTGTGGAAGAAGAATGAGCTGGTAGGCCAGAGTAGGAGGGATCCACATTCAGCCAGGTCTTGACAAGAATTTAACCACCAGGAGTCTCTTTATGAATTGTCGCTGTCACAATCACAGGGCCCTGCGGGGCTGCTGCTGTTCTGTCCAGCAGAGAGGGACGGAGCTGCTGCCACTCTCACTGCACAGCCCAGCCACGGCCACCCCGGGTCCCCACGGGGCATGGCGCCTTTCAAGAAGATCACATCCTTCCACACATCTGACGTTTGCAGCTTTGTTCTCTATAGTTAACCAAGGTCCTGTCACGCCACCTCCTGCCTCACCAAAAGTATCTCAGCCGATTGGCAGGTAAACAATTGTGATTCAATTATTCAATGATTACTTAATAAGCTCTTGCCATAATAAGTCAAATATTGTGTTAGGCCTTAAAAAACAGCAGTGACAAAACAAATATCCTTTATTTGTGGAGTGTATTCTCTTTCTTTTGTGGGAATACAACCACTTGAATGTATAGCTACGTGATAGGTTACGTGATGATAAGTGCTATAAAGACCGGTGAAGCAGGATAGATGATTCTAAGCAGGGAGTCATCAGGGAAGGCCTCTCTGAAAGGTGACAGCTGAGCAGAAGAGCTGCACATGCAGTTCCCTGGGAGAAGTATGTTCCAGGCAGAGCAGGCTGCATGAGAGCAAAAGCCATGCGGTAAGAATAGTCTTGTGTTTGAAGAATAGCAAGGGGGCAGTGCGGCTGGAGTGGGATGAACCAAAAGACAGAGGGAAAAGGAGGATTATCAGAATCATGAAGAGCTTTGTAGGTCTGGTAAGGACTTTGGATTTTATTATGAATGCAACAGAAAAATCACGGCTGGATTTTAGGCGAAGGGATGGAGTGATTCAATATATCGGTCTGGCTGCTGAGTGGGGAATACACTGTGGTAGAAGGAAAAACTGGAATCAGGAAAACTAGTTAGAGCGGGTGGGAGGTGGCGGTGTCTGGGACTAGGGCAGGAGCAGCAGAGGAGGAGAGGAAAAGCATTCAGATCCTGGACTGAAAAGAGAGCCCGCAGACATCCGTGTGGTCCTGACAAGCCACCCCTCCTCCAGCCCTGACATGACCATCGGCAAGACTGGAGGAGGCCCTGAGCTCCAAGTGCTTCAAGTAAACCTACTGCCAGAGACCCCTCACTCCGCTACCACCACCCACCAAAACAATACAGCTCCAGAAAGAAAATTATAGCCAAGAACAGCTTTTTCACCACCCGCCTCCATTAAGATGTCTCTCTGAATCCGATTAAGCCTTATGTCCTCAGTTTACATAAAAAGCCCAAATTCTTCAGACCATCGTCCTGATTCTCCCTAGGTGCTCTGAAAAATCCCTCATCCGACTCATCAATTCTCCAAACCATCGCGCCCCACCATGTAGAGCTCAGTTTGGCAACAGTGAAACAAACCTTGTATCGGCAACCTTTCCCCTAAACGTTCCCTCGCCTTCCTGCTGTGACTGAAGTCCGGCTGGCCGCCAAGGACACCGCTTCTCCAGCAGTGCTGCCTGCTTCCTTCATTCCCTGTGGACTCAGAAGTGGGGTGGGGGGGTCCTCCTGGGGCCTTCTATTGCTTCCTAACCGCAGTTTTCTAGCTTCAGTACTGCTCTGTCTTAATTATTCTGGCGTAATATCCTCCTAGCAAACTCACCATGGTTCTCTCCAGCTCTGCCTCTTCTCTATGTAGGCAGACGAAAGCAGACAATTGTGTTGACTAGCCTCATTTAACTTCATTACCAAAGCCTTCACTGTTCTGTTTGTGTTTCTTACTGCATTTTCCTATGCTAACTTTTTTCACCAGAAACCTGTGTTGAAACGCCAAGTTTTTGAGCTTCATTCCAAAGGCTTCTGATTCTGCAGGTCTAGGGTAGGGCCCCTAAAATGTGCATTTCTACCAATTTCCAGGTGATCCTGATGCCGTCTGTCTAGAGACCACGCTTGGAGATCCAAGGCCCTGGTCAATTCACTACCTTATATTTTTGAGTTGATCATTGCATGTCTTCTCTGCCCTTCTCAAACCCTCAACATCCTTTTATATATTCTGTCTCAGGTGATATTTTGCTTATTCCAACAAGATGGCAAAAAGTGACTTTCCCCCATGTCTGCCACTAAATCAACCAACTAACTTGCCTTTGTACCCGTATACTCTGCCCTGCCTCCTGTTATAATGAATACACTGACCATGCTCCCAAATCAAGCTCTTCACTTGGGCACTTGATTGCAGTCCTTCTATCTTCTCAGCAGCTACTCTTGCCACTGTTTTGTGTTTTTCTCACATCACTGTGTTCTTCCTCCCTGGATTGTTCCCATCCGAATAAAACCATGTTGTAATGGTCTCATCTTAAGGAAAACAAAACAAAAACCCTTAATTTTGTATTTCCACACAGCCATCACTAACATTTCCAATACTCTTATTGGATCCACTTTCTTTCCAACCCATTTACTTTTAAACCCACTCCAGTCAGGTTTTCTGCCCTCACCACTCGTCCAGACTCAGTCTCACCATGCTCTCCAGTCTAACTGGTCTCTCTTGTTCAAATCCAGTGGTCAATTCTCAGTGTTCATTTTACTGACCTACCAGCACAATTTGACACAGTTGGTTACTCTCTCCCCTTCTGAAATTCTTCTCCTTCTTCAGTTGGATTCTTTCCCTCTCATTTAACTTCCTGACAATGCTTTACTTGCTCTCAACTTCCTTTGCTAAATTCATCTGATGAACCTTCCAGACTTCTAAATATTGTACTGCCTATGGCTCAGTCTTTGTACCCCTATCCTTTCACTATACTCACTAATCTCACGATTCTAAATACTCTATCAATGCTGAAGAAGTCTAGACTCACAATACTGGACTTCCTACATTTCCATTTGGATATGAAATAGACATCTCAAATATATGTAAAACTGAACTCTTAATTTTATGTTTAACAACATTATTCCCCGGTGATTTTTACCTCAATAAATAGCCAATTAATTCTTTGGCATTTTCTGAGGAATAACAACAACGAAAATAAAAAGTTAAAGAAAAAGTTTATTCTATCCTTAACCTCTCTCTCATATCCTGGATCCCACCCATCAGAAAATCAATACGTTGAAATAGATATAAAGAATTCATGGCTGATGTTGAATCAGAGAGAAGACAGAGGCATAAGATGCCAGGAAGAAGAAGCTCAACCGAAGAGCAGCTGAGTTTGGGTCTTGATGGGGACGCAAGGGATGAAGGACCCTTTCCTCGTTGTCCAGTCCCAATGTGAGTCTCCACATACCACATACCAGGTTGTGTGAAAGCAGAACTCTTGGCTTGAGAAGGAAGAGTCAGCCCAGACTCCTCACTATGAAGAAGGCAATTGAGATAAAGGAAGGAGAAGAGTTGCAGGGTTGGGGGAGATGAAGTCGGCAGGGATCCCGAGCACCTTGGAGAAGTCTCAGGAATCCATTGTGTGAGGCTGTGATGTCAATGCTGAGGTCACAGGGGTGACCTGAAGGAGTGGGTTCTGGCTTAGAAGGCTTCAGGGGTGGCTGTTCAGCAAGATGAGGGCGGTTTGGAGCCCTGTATAAGAGGAAGGACGGGGCCACAGCTGACTGGTATGTATTCCCCAGACTGGGTCCTATTTGCTGCCCTTGCCCCTTCACTCATCAACTATAGACCTCTTCTTTCCCAGGGCCTCAGGCCTCCCTCCCCTGGCCCTCAAACTCTCTCAAACCCAAAGTCCTCCCAAAGCATCCTATCCCAGGGACCTCATAGCCCCTTCCACGTGGACCCTCAAGTTCCCCCACCCTGAGGCCCCAGATCCTCTTCCTGTCCACCTTTCTTACTTTCACCACTGCCCAAAAGGATGATGGAGGTCTATCATTCCCACCCCACCCCCAGCTGTGTCCCCACAGACTTGGACCTCCTGCTGCCCACCATGGCCAAAAGTGGAGAGGCCCTGCCTCAGGGCAGCCCAGTGCCGGTCCAGGACCCCCACCTCATCAAGGTGACCGTGAAGACGCCAAAGGACAAGGAGGATTTCTCAGTTACAGACACTTGCACCATCCAGCAGCTGAAGGAAGAGATATCACAGCGCTTTAAGGCCCACCCTGATCAGCTGATCCTAATCTTTGCTGGCAAAATCCTCAAGGACCCTGACTCACTGGCCCAGTGTGGGGTCCAAGATGGCCTCACTGTTCACCTGGTCATCAAAATGCAGCGACGCACCATGGGCACGGAGAGCCCAGCTGCTTCAGTCCCTACCCCAGCCCCAAGCTCTGGATCACTCCCTCAGCCAAACTCCATTTACCCAACAGATGGGCCACCCACCTTTAGCTTAGGTGTCCTCACTGGCCTCAGTGGGCTAGGCCTGACCTCTGGTAGCTTTCCTGACCAGCCAAGCTCACTGCTGTGGCAGCACGTGTCTGTGTCTGAGTTTGTGGCTCAGATCATCGACAACCCCTTTATCCAGGGTCTGCTGTCCAACACAGGCCTGGTGCGCCAGCTGGTTCTTGACAACCCCCATATGCAGCAGCTGATCCAGCACAACCCTGAGATTGGGCATATTCTCAACAACCCTGAAATCATGCGGCAGACCTTGGAGTTTCTACGCAACCCTGCCATGATGCAAGAAATGATGCGGAGCCAGGACCGGGCACTCAGCAACCTGGAGAGCATCCCTGGTGGCTACAATGTGCTCCGTACCATGTACACAGATATCATGGACCCTATGTTTAACGCAGTACAGGAGCAGTTTGGGGGCAATCCCTTTGCTACCTCCGTGGCTGCTAATGCCAGCAGCAGCAGCAGCCAACCTTCAAGGACAGAGAACTGTGACCCTCTCCCCAACCCCTGGGCTTCCACATACACAGGCTCAGGCAGCAGGCGAGGCAGAAGGCCTGGGGACCTGAATGTATCTGAAATTAGAAATAGGTTTCCCAACATTCTAGGTAATATAGGGCTCAATGACTATTTCCAGCAATTACCCCAGGACCCCCAGTCCCTGGGAACCTATCTGCAGGGGATTGCATCTACTTTCAGCCCAAGCCAAGATCTACCACCACCATCACCACCAGGAGGAAGCCAAGTTCCTCCAACTTCCCCATCAGGCCAGCCTATCCCCAAGGAGTCAGTAGCAATCAAGGGAAAGTCGTCCTGCCCAGCATTCCTGAGATACCCCACAGAGAGCAGTATGAGAAAAGATGGAGGCCAAAGTGGCACAGGGAATGGCTCCACTGGCCACAGCACCAACATATCTGATCTTGTCTCCGGGCTGGGGAATGCTGCCAGCAGGGCCCCATTTGTTCCTTCACCACCTTCTCCCACAGCAGCTATGGCAGAATTCCCTGAGCATGCCTGGTTGCCCCCACCAGGTTATCCGAGATCTCTGAGGCCAGCCAGCATGAATCAGACCCCACAGCTGCAGGACGAGATGCGCTGGCAGCTGCCGCTGCTGCTACGTCTTCAGGCAGCCATGGCCAACCCTCGTGCCATGCATGCCCTGCTGCAGATTGAGCAGGGTCTGCAGATCCTGGCTACTGAAGCACCTTGCCTCCTGCTCTGGTTCATGCCTTGCCTCACAGGTTTGGGAAGCATGGCAGCAGGTACCGAGCCCAGAGAGGGTGCCCTCATGCCTGAAGATTGCCTTCCAGCCCCAGCTCTTGAGGTTCCCTCAGCTCCAGGCTCTGTGGAGCTGGGCCTCCATTCCAGTCCCTTCCTCCAGATGTTGCAATCCCTCACTGGCTCCCATCCCCAGCAGCGGCAGCCCGAGACTCACTTCCAGGTACAGCTTGAGCAACTGCGGGCCATGGGCTTTCTGAATCCTGAAGCCAATCTCCAGGCCCTCATTGCCACAGAGGGTGATGTGGATGCTGCTGTGGAGAAGCTGAGGCATTTGTAGGAGCCCTGGTCGTTCGGACCGTATCTTCTCCTCTACGCACCTCTCCCCCCGTGTCCCGCTCCCTTACCTCCCCGATTCTTGAATGCAGCTGCACTATGAACAAAATTTACTATGATGCTCTTTGCTGTGGAGACAATGTTGTTCCAGAGTCAGTGAGGAGGAATGAGAGCCAGAACAGGGTGGGGGTGCCATGAGAGACCCAACCGCCCCTGCCACTGTACCATCATGGGGCCCCCATCTGAGCTCTGCTAATGCCTATCCTGAGATGCAATTACATCCAATCTCCAGTGTCATTTGCTGCCTGACTGTGATTCTTTGTGGGTTATGAGAAAAAGGGAGGACACAGGAGAAGAGGCGGTGGTAAGAGCTGCCTGTGTGGATACGAGGGCTTGGAGGGAAAACTGAAAGATCTGAAGTTAAGATTCAGAGGCACGGAGAACAGAGGAGAGTGAGCCGAGGTCTGCAGCTTTCCTGGTGTCCTTCCAAAGGTCCTCCAGATTTCATGTCCTGTAGGAGTTGTCACCAGCTACTCTGTGTTCTTTGGGGCTCTCTACCACTAGCCTGAGTAAAAAGTGGTAAAAATGAAGTAGGTAAAGATTTGAGAGGGGAGGGAAGAGAGTTCCAGCAGAAGAGCCCTTCTGCACAAAGGCACAGAGGGAGGGTGTGCATGCCACATGGGACTTGCTCTCCGAATCTCAGACAAACTTCTCATTTGCATTCAAGGATGCTTCCCAAAAGGTTTGAAAGATACTCCTCTAATATCTCTGCCATAAATACCTGCATGCACTTTTTCCTGGATATTTTAGGGTTTCACTACTTATATTTACTTTTAAATAATAGTTAACGTTATTGAGGCTTTCCTCTAGCCAGGCCCTGTTCTAAGCCCTTTACATCTGAATCCACATCAGTCCTTTAATGCGGGTAAGTATTATTATCCCTGCTTTCAGATGAGGAACACTGAGGCATAGGGAGAGAGGCAGTATGTCACTTAAAGTTATACAGCTCTTGTATATTGCAGGCAGGATTTAAAATTAGACAGTCAACTTCTGGAGTCTAGACTCTTAACCAGCACACCAAATCAAGTTAACTAATGTTTTCATCCTTACCCATAGAAAGTGAACCCAGAAGAGTAAAGGAATTTTTCTTCCTCCCAGACTATCCTATTGCTGGACATTTAGGTAAGCGAAACATCCTAGCCGCCCATGACAATGAATCATTGTCCAGGTGTTTCATTGAATCGTCTTTTCTCTTTGTTTCCACCTCCCTCCCTCCCACCTTTCTTTTCCTCCTTCCTACACTTATTTTATTTAGTAACCTGCTGCCACTGGGGTTCTAGTAGCAAATAAGATAAGGTTCCTGTTCTCATGGAGCTTACAGTCTAGTGAAGGGAGACAGAAAAATAAAATGAGTGACTGAAGAAGAAATATGACAGAAAGATAAGTTCTATGCAGATAATGAAAACAGACCGATAAGAGAGTGAATGGTTGGGAAGACCTCTGGGAAGAGATGGTTTGAATGGTTAAGAAGAGTGACTCTTGTAAAGACTAGTGGTCAAGCGTTAAAGACTTAGGCCACAGCTAATGCGATGACCTTAGGTGTGGGAAGGCGCCTGGCCGTTCCAGATACAGCAGGGGAGCCAGTGTGGCCAGCTTTTGTAAGAAAGGGGAAACTCCACATCAGGAAGTTAAGGAGACTGGTGGGAATGTGGCCATGGGGGGCTTTGTAGCTAGATACCGAGCTTGTATTTTATTCTGATGCTGATATTCCAAACGTAGCCTTTGCTACTCCCATCAGCGGCTCTTCTTAGGCTTAATTAAACAGACTCATTATTACAAGCCACCCTTAACACAAATCTACTCAGAGTATACAGGAGGGAAACTGCAGCTCACCAACTGGGCAGAATCAGGCATTTCTCATTGTCTGGGAGTCCTTGCAGCATAGCCACCCAGGAGCCGTCTTCTCCCAGGTGGCAGTTCCATGTTAAAAAATAAACAAACAAATAAATAAACAAACAAACAAACAAACAAATAAAACTGTCACTGGATTTTTCAGAAGGAAAATTCTGGCAAAAAGCACTGAAACTGCACATGACAGCGATCGCTTCACACCGTTTGATGCATCTAGTGAAAGTGCAGCTAAGATGGACAAACTTTAACCAGTCTCTGTGCAAAAGATGGAAATGCAATATATTTTCTAGAAATTAGATCTTAAATATAGTGAACTTCAGTTCAAACACATAAAGTCAGTGTTCTACTGCGTCTGGTTGGAGCCCTTAGCCTGACGGTAAGTTTCTGGATATGATGCTTTCTTCACCAGTGTGCTTGGAGCTGTCTTTGCTGTCTGCTGCTGAATATGTCCCTGGGGATTCAGTCAGCCCTGACAGACATGTCTGTTCTTTGCACCTCCCCATCCCGTTATGGACCTGACCACAGAATTTGTCAGATTGGCCTTGCCTGTGGTGTGAACATAATCCTCAGTGTTTAACAGGTGTCTGCTCTGTGCCAGGTACCATGGGTGTCACTTTATAAACAAATTCTTCAAAACAAATCTGTGAAGAATCACCATATTATAAATGATAAAGACCAGGCTTAAAAAGGATAAGTGCTTGCCAAAGTTATGAAGTGGTGGCTGTGAGATTTAAACCAGGACTATTGGACCCTAGAGATGCCAAGCTCCCCTTTTTCTTTTTTAATAATAAAGTTTAATTAAATAAATAGTTAATTATTTTACTTTACTTTATAGTTATAAAAGGAGTATATGTACAATATAAAATATTCAAATGATGCTAGCCCTTCAGGAGGGATAAAGTGTGGTTCTTGTATTGAAGAATTCGGTGGACTGTGTGGACTGGACTCCTGCCTTGAGACGCAAGTGTAGGAATGGTCTGGGAAGACCATCAGCTCGGGCAGCAGACGTTTAGGCACCAATTGTAGAGCCTGTAGGGGAGATGATGAAGGGGCGGGTCACCTCAAAGACTATGAGGGGAAAAAAAAAACCTGGAACCATGAGATATTCGAAGGTGATCACGGACAATCATTATCTGGAATGTTCTTCAGTGCCTGCTACACATTAATGCACCAGCTAAGGAAAATTCAGAAACATTCATTTGGATATCTGATTCTGCTGAGGGCAACCCAAATGGAACGCCCGATGGGAACTGATTTTGGCACTGATATCTGTGTAACAGAAGTTGTCCTGAGGCCCGGGCATTACTAGGAAAGTCCCACTAGGCTGCTGGCTGCAACCAGCCGTGAGGCTCACTCTGGGACATTTACTGGGACTGAAAAGGTCTTTTGAACTCAGAAATTACAACTTATCAAGGTCTTGATACTGATTGGACGTGGAAGAGGGCCAATTCAAACTAACTGAAATCAGGAATATTATATTAATATCTAATCGACAAAGTAGTGTAGAAAGATCTAGATGTTCATGCTGCCCACATCTACCAGAATCCTCTAGAGGTGGCATTTTAGGCAACTGGATTCTAATTTTACAGTCCTTTGAAATCGTAGAATCAGAAAAAGGGGTCAGGTGTATAACGGCAAAAGCCTAAACAACCCCACGTATCCATCTTCACAATAAAAAATGTAATTGTTGCAGGGATTAGACAGACCTTACTCTTAGGCCTAACCTGCCTGGAGCAGTCAGTGCCTTAGGGAGTCACTAGTAATCTGCTTTACATCAGAATATGTCCCCTCCCAGGTGACAATTCTCCTCCTCAAATATACTTTATATCTAGTAATTGTTAAAGTCGTGAAGACCTAAGGTCAGCCTGTTGCTTTCTCATTCATTTCTTTTGTCTCATCTTTGATCCTGCGGAAGCTGAGAGAGCACCTTTCCCCCCAAGTTCTTGGAGGACATGCTGCTGCTTTCTTAGAACTGTATGGATGGGTCACCCACCTGGTGAGTGTTAGAGATGCAAGTGGCCTCAAGATCCCAGTGAAGCTGGATGGGCTAATTATACATGTCTTTATTCCATTCATATAGAAACAACAACTTGAGACCTTGAACGAGGCATGGTTGGTATACAGTAATTTAGTAGAAGATAGCTGACTAGAATTAGCACTTCCTAAGCTAGTTCTTGGACTAATGCGTTTTCTCCTGAACTATATTCATTTATCAAACTCAAGTGGTATGATTTTCAACCATGCAAGGGGCTAATGCAAAACATGGTTTTAGACAGGAACATTTAAATTTTTTCTTTTGTTATTTAAATAAAATACTTTTTTCACTTTCAAAATTTAATGCTCTTGAAATATATACATACCAACACTTTCAGAAAGCTAACGTTCCAATAGTAATCTTGGCTAAGGGTAATCGAACTATTTATTTTCCTATATACAGTGAAGTTTGTTTGAACATTTGAAGTCCAGTTAAAATGTCTCAACTGTTCTGACTGTAAATCAACAACTGTAATTGCTCTAGGTCCCATAATATCTCTTTGTTGGGGGGAAGGTACAGCTCAGTGGTAGAGCACATGCTTAGCATGCATGAGGTCCTGGGTTCAATCCCTGGTACCTCTATTAAATAAATAAATAAGCCTAATTACCCCCCCAAAAATTGTAGAAACTATGTATACATATACCTTTGTGAATCAGAATAGTATATTGTAACCTGAACCCTAATATAAACTACATTATACAAGATATGCTTTCTTCTTAGGTTTTGTTAAAGTATCAGTTCTGTAGATGAATGGTTCCAACTTCACTAGTAATATAGGGCATCACTTCTCAAACTGTACTGGGCACAGGGACCATCTGAGGGTGTGCTAAAATGAAAATAATGATTCTGTACATCTGGGTTCCAGCCTGAGAGTCTACATTTGTAACAAGCTCCCAGCTGAGGCATTACTAAAATCAAATCTTAAAGAAAGCCAACCTCTGGCAGGTGGTAGAGACCACTGCCCTTCCCCTAACCAGGTCTACTTCTCAACTGTGACTTCATCGCTGACATCATCTCCCCTAAGGCTGGCTCTAGAGAAGGGCAGCTGCCACCTCATGGGAGCCAGGTGGTGGGAGGGCTACACTGGAAGGCGGTGTCCACAGGACATGGGTGAGAGGACATCATTGTACACCTACTGGTCCCTGCGTCCAGGTGTACTCGGTACTACATCTAGACTTCTTCAGACTCCTGCATTCTGCTCTTGAGGAAATATGGCACAGGCTAGAGAAGAAGCAGGGGAAGGTCAGCTGGTGTCTGGTTGGGAGCCACCATCACGCATTATCAGAGTGTCTGTCAAGACCCCACAGGACTGCCAGGAATTTATGATGGAGGAGAACAGCAGCATCCACCACTTTAAGAAGCAGATCTCCAAACGCCTTCACTGTGACTCTGACAGACTGGTGCTCATCTTCACAGGAAAAATCCTCCGGGATCAAGACATACTGAGTCAGCGAGGCATCCTTGATGGCACTACAGTCCACTTGGTAGTGAGGTCTCGTGTGAAAGGAACTCAGCCCGGTCCCGGCGCTCTGCCAGGTCCCACTGGACACTGTGCCCATCATTCTGAACCATCCACCTCGGAGAGTGCTGGGATGCTAGCCAGGCTGGGCCGGCTGGCCCAGGGCTCTCCTGATCTGGCGGACCTCCTTGGCCAGCTAGCGCAACTCCTGTTGATTGCGCCCGAGGCCGTGGTGCAGCTCTCGGAAGACCCTATGGTTCAAGGCCTGGTAAGTGAGAAGCTAGCCAATGCCAGCCACATTCCTGACTCCTCAAAGCCAGTACACAAACCTGAGCCGGCTCTTAAGGCTCTGGAAAACTTGCAGAACCCGGCCCAGCCACCGGAACTCCTGCAGGCAGACAAGTGGGGACTGGAGGCCTTGAAGGCAGTGCCAGGTGGTGACAATGCCACACATCCAGTCTGCTCTGATATCCAGCACCTCATGCTCTCCACTCTGGCCTCACTGGCTGCTTCCAAAGGCCATGGCCCAAGTTCAGAGCCCAGCAGAGGGGGCGCCAATCCTCACAGCAGTACTAACACAAACGCCACCACCATCCCCACAGCCGCTGCACCTGCCAGGCCACCGGCACAGGAGGTCAGAGTAGGAGTCGTTGCTCAAGTCAGGGGCATGGTCTCAAACCAGGCCAATTCAGGCTGCAGGACTGGGATGTCGGACTTAAATTTGGGCCAGGATCTTTCCTCCCAGGAGAGCCAACAGCCCATAGGGAAAGCCACACCAGCCAGTCAGCTGAGACCTTCACCCTCTGCCTTGCGCAGAGCTCTGCATGTCCTGCAGCAGAATCCAGCTCTGCTGCGCCAGCTGGTGACCGACAGCCCCCTGCGACACCATATGCCACTGCTTCCCATACTCACCAACCCACAGGCACTGCAGGCATTGATCCAGATAGAAAAGGGCCTGCAGATACTGTCCAGGGAGGTGCCTGGGTTGGGACCTTGTTTATGGGGTCCAGGTAGACCATATGGGGCTAGAGGAGCTCCTGAAACTAGGGGTGGAGGACAAGGTCACAGAGCAGACCCTGTGCAACCCACACTGGCCGTTCTTCAGCTCCTCCATGCACTGGCCAATGCTTGCTCCCAGTCTACCCAGTCCTCCCTGTCCTCGTGCCCCCTCGCTGACAGCTGCTACCAGCAAGGACTGGAGCATCTGAAGGCCATGGGCTTTGCTAATCGTGATGCCAATCTTCAGGCCCTGGTGGCCACAGGTGGAGACATCCATGCTGCCATTGAGAGGCTGCTGGGGGTACCAGAGGCCTAGTTCCCTCCAGCTGGTGCCCACAATGCACCACCCGCAGAGAGGAGAGAGGAAAGGGAAGGGGAGGGGAAGAAGTAGCTTATTCTGGGAATTCCTCCTGCTCATATTGTGCACACTGCTAGAGCCTCCCCTCACTGCCCAAGCCTGTTCTACATTAAAAAAAAAAAAGATTGCTTGGATCTCAAATGTGGTGTCGATTTGGGGGCTGGGTGGGCAAAGAGAACGTTGTTTGGGCAAGGGGTTGATCATGTTATGCGATCTTGAGTCTGGGCTTCACCTATTCTCATACCCCTGATCTCAGAGTATTTTCTAAATCTGAACATGAGGTAGGGAAATACTGAGCTTTCTTTTCCTTATCTCTACTCCTGCTCAGTTAGCAACCCAGTTCCCCCACCAACACTGCTATCGCCACCCTATCACAACTCTGCAGTGACTCGGAAAGAATCTTGGCTTTTGATCCCCCAGGAAGTCATGAATTTCTTCACGGCCTCTGAAAGCCACTCAGCCTTTGACCATGTTTCTCGGTCTTTAGATCCAGCCTCTTGATGTTGTAGGAAATGTGTTTAACTTCCCTCTCAGTTACGGCTCTTCCAATATCTGCTTGTGCCATGATCCTGCCCTTACACGAGGTCCACCTCCACTAATTTGGAAGCTCCATCCTCTCCTCCTCTGCAGGTTTCTTTCCTTTATCTACAAAATGTTCGACTCTGCTGCCTATTCAGCTACAGAACTTGATCTTTCTTTTCATCTCTGAATTTCTTGAAAGTGCCTCCCCTTCCATTGGTCACATTTCACCATCCTCTGCAGTCAGGGACTTGTCCACAGGACAGAGCAGAATCTTTCTCAAAACTGTTGCCCATTCCTAATCTTCCTAAATGTTTCTACCGTACCTGATACACTGATCCTTCTTTAAGCTGCTTAGTTTTATATATTTTCTTATCCATTCTCTTATAAAGTGATGCTTCCTGAGAGTATGTTACACCAATTCTTTCTCTAGTCATCCTTCAAAGAGTTTGACCATTTCCTTGGCTCTGGTTTTTAGTCTTATGTTCGCAGTTCCCAAATCTCTGAGTCTATGTGTACTGCTAACCTGTCTGGGTGTCCCAAAGGAAGCTCTGGCTCAGCATAGCCAAGTATAGCTTAGCATCTTTCCACTGGCCCCCCATTTCTTTCCTAAATTCCGTGGTTTCTTTGTCTTAGTAAAAGTCATTAATCCATTCTTAATCTATCCATTCTCTTCTGTAAACTTCTAATATCAGTGAGGAGACACATGGTGTAGGTGGATGGAACATTCTTCAGAGGACCAGTGGCTACCTGTAACTATGTAGTAGGATAAAAAGTGATGAGAAAGGAGAGAGCATGTTGATGGAGTTGCTTTAGGGGAAACCAGGGATTAAATTCAGAGCCAGACTCGGGTCAATTGAGGTTGGGCTGAGAAATAGCTGAATCTCATGCTTCCTGGGGGCTGGAGAGGACTGATGTCTCTCAGATAGACACTGTGACTTAACTGTGTTGTGATGCCCATGAGCCAAGAGACCTGAGGTTGTGGAGGTCAAGGGCTGTGTATAAAACATCTTTTGGACTCCACTTCCCAGCAGTGAGCCTGGTACACAGTTTACTCTTCATTTGCCTGTAGCCACCAGAATATTGGTCTGTATTTCTAAGATCAGTGATGCATGCTTGGTCTCTGTGATGAGGGAGATTCCTGGGGATGGAGTTGGGGCGATGGGCAGGGCAGTATTCTGGGATCCTAGAAGAAAGCTTCACCCTCCTCCATCATGCTGGCTCCAGTGATCAATACCTCAGTGGAGTAACACACCTTGACAATAATGTTAGTAATCTTCCTGGGGGCTGGACCCTGCTACCTCCAATCTGATAGCAGTTACTGGCTTCTACAAATTGCTTTCCCCCTCTTGGAACTATTGTATTCTAGCTTTAGGATTACAAAAGAGTCAAAAAAAAAAAAAGAAAAAAAAAAACGAAGGAGCTCTCAGGAGTGGAGTAGGAGTAAGCTGCAGAATCCTCTGTCTGTCTGTTACCTGTGGTTACGAAAGCTGAACTTTGGTCAGCAAGAGGGAACTATGGAGAAGAACAGTCCTGTGCTAGATCCCTAGGGCATCAGCCCAGTGCATAGGGCACAGCTCAATCCCTGTGCCAAAGTGTCTGCAACCGTGTGGTCCCTGCATCTCATATTATCTCTTTAGGCAGGACAAAGGGAGGTGAGATGCTCTTGGAAAATCCAAAATTGGAAAAGAGGGTTGTCTGTGGGAGATCTCTGCTAAACTGTTTTTTCTGTAATACCAGTGTTGGAGTGAGATTAAAAGTTTAGGGAAGGAGGAGGGATGCTGGGCAGAATGGATGGACTGAATCCCACAATGCTCTCTTATACATGCATCAATTTGCAGAATAATATACAATGAAAAATGTGGTTAATGAGACATATGGTAGAATTGTAAACTAAAGTTGGGCTAGTTCACATGGAGGATATCACACAGTCCTACAGCAATAGTACTGTAGAAAAGAGAATGTGATAGCCTTATGCCTGAATTTTCAGTCTTACGTAATGAGAGAAGCACAGAGATGAATTATTTCTACTCAATAGCAACTATTAATCGGATGCCTGCCGGTTGTAGATGTATATCACAAAATCATACACAGTTTCAATCGCAGGCATCTAGTCAGCACACAGACATTTATTCACATACAGAAATATAAAGAAAAATGAAAATTATAAATTGTGATAAAATGACTTCAGTTCTTCTTATAGGTAATGTAACTAAAATTCTTGACTGTTTTGCTTAATATAATACATTTAAGATCTTAAATGTCAGTGTTAGCTTTCACTGGGAGTAAAAAAAAAATGAGAAATTCAGAAAGTGACTCCTTGAAATTTCTTCCATGGTGGAGAACCTGAGAGAAACCCAGGCAGCCGGGGAATAATAACAAAGCTAGCAACCATTCTGGAAGCAATGGGAGCCTTTCTCTGTTGAGAGAGTACAGCTATTCCTTAGAAATTCCTGAAAGATATGGGGTGTTATTTTCATTTTACAGCTAAAGAAACAGGCTCAGAGGGGTTAAGTGACTTCCCACACACGTGTGGTAGAATTTCTAAGCTGGTTTTCACGATACCAGCACCCTCATTCTGTGCGCCACACACAGGATCAGATGATGAGAGTGCAGGATTCAAAATGGCCATTAAGGAAACAGAATGTGGTCAGAGTACGAAGGTTTGAATTCAGATAAGGGTGATGGGAAGGCTTAAAGGTCTGCCCAGAGTGTGGAATCTTACGGAGGGTGGAACCAATGGATCAGAGTTGGTGGTTTGTGGAATAATTTCTTCAGAAGGGGCAATGGGAACAAGACCTAGGGTTGAGCAAAGATGGACAGATATATCAAAGGGATGATGCAGAATTCTTGAGTTTGTCAGCTATACCAGGGAGCAGAGGAACAAGAAAAAGATATCTGTTGAACTCATTTAAAAATATATGAAAGAATATAGTCCATGAATAAAAGTATAGTCACTAAAGCACTGAGATGTGTCCGTCTCCCTGAAGTCTACCTCTGTCTGCCCTGTGTGGAGAATAACGTCTAGTCAGATATATTCTGACTTGACTCTTTATATTAAAAAAGTGCCTAAGGGTTATGCAGTGCTGGACAAGGGAAGTGGACAGGGATGAGTCACCAAGATCACTGACATTGGAGAGGATATACCTTGTATAGTTAACTCAATTTCTTGGACTGGAGTAAAGTCAAAAGCATCCAGTTCCTCTCCCACTGGGCTGCTGATTTTTGGTCTTGTGGGATGATGATTTTATGCCCTAGGCTCTGTCTTAAGTGATAATAGAGAGAAAGGAGAAAGAGAAAAGAAATAGCAAACATCATCCCCAAAAGAAGATGTTGGGAGGGAAGCTAGACTCTCTGACACACGATATGGTGAAGAGAGGTGAAGGGAGCAGAAGTATTCTTTACTGGATAATGTCTGAGAGGTGCCTGTGAGGCATCTTCAGCCATGTAGAAAGAATAGGTCCTCTAATAATGGGGTTTTGTGCTAGTTATTCTTTCCCCTGAAGTAGTAGCTGCAGTGCCTGCTGACATCAAATAAGGATGCTGACAGCCTCCAATGTCACTGTTGACAGCCTCCCTGAAACTTTCATCCTGAGGGGATCCCAGGGCTGGAGGCTGCCCACACGTGCATTACTGCCCCCTTTTGTGCCATGCACCTGGTGAGACTGGCTGGGAGTGCTGCTCTGACCCTAGTCATCGTGATGGGCAGTACTCTTTATATGTCCATGTATCTATTCCTTTGTCTTCTCTCACTCACCCCTCCTGGGTCTCACCTTCATCACTGTGCCCAAGACACTGGCCATTTTGTGGCTCCAGGCTGCTGGGATTCCCTTTGGTGGGTGCTTGGCTCAGAAACCTTATGTCCATTTTATCTATGCTCTAGAGTCCTTGGTTCCTCCTTTCATGGTCTTTGATTAATACGTGGCTATCCACAATCTACTGAGATATACAACACAGGGAAGGATTTGGTCTGATCCATCAACTGGAGATAGAAAATGAAGACAGTATAGAGCTAGAGTGGTTGGTTGAGAAATTTGTGGGTAGAATTGGGGAGCACAAAACTATGAGACTTGGGTCCTAATATTGGACACATCATTTGGCCGCTGGTGAACCTAAATTTCCTTACTAGTATCTCAAGCTCCTTATAGCTCTATGATCCTGTAAATCTAATCCATAGGTAGGTGCATTTTAAATATCACTGTGGGAGTCCAGAGTCCTGAATCCTGGCCCTGCCTCTAACACTAACTTTACTTTATTCCAGTGTAATACAAACAAAAATCAAATGAACGAATATCTACTCTGTGCCAGACACTGTGCTAGGTACTCTACATACACTGTCCATTGTTGTTACTTATCACAATAGCACAATGAAGACATCATTCATTTATTCATTAATTCAGCAAAGGACATGATGTATACCAGTATGACCCATGCATTTGTTCCATAATATTTTTGTAATACTTAGCAACTATATGTAAGGCACAGAAAAGATGCCTGCTGTGATGAAGTTTTAGAATGGCAATGAATCATGCAAGAAGCAAATAGACAAACACTATATAGATTGTTTTAGGTCATGCAAATAAAATAAAACAGAGCACACTTTTATATACTTAGGGTGTATTAGCCAAATGCCATCAATAACCACCAGCTTTATTGAATGCTTGATTTTATGTCATGCACGTGATAAACATTTTTACTAAGGCTGAGGATGGTTAAGTGGAATGCCCTAGTTGATGCAGCTCAAGTAGATAAGAAAGCCAAGTGTTAAGGCCAAGGTTATATGGGCCCAGGTCTCACTTTTTTTCTATTATAAAATATTAGGTAATGTGTAAGACATTGTTCATATAAATGCATAACCTTAGGACTATTACCATCTTCAAATCACAGGCTCTTAATTTAAAATGCAGATACCAGTAGCAATCTTTCTGAACCTTTGGGAGGAATATCTGCTGACCTATTTGTGTATTTTAAAACTGAAGTTACAAGTCAATGAAGGGATGTTGAAGACGACACTTGGATTCTGAGCAGTCTCCCTAAGTCCTCAACAAGGGATAATTTTATGGCTGAAAGGAAAAGAACCTCAAAGTGGAGGACCAGAGGAAAAGTGGAGAAAATACAGTTTTAATAAGTGCTATTCATATCCCAAACACTATCTAAATATTTTTAAGTTGTTATATAATATAGTTATCACAATAACCCTGTAAAGTGATATAATTTGAAACAGTCCTAAACATATAACAACTTGGCTAATAATATTTAGAGAGGTTACATGACATTCCCACATTTATTTATTGAGCATTTTACCTGTTATGTACTGTCTTCACTTTTCTACATTCACTGATTTATTTATTCCTCACCACAACAGTAAGAGTTACATATTAACATTATCCTCCATTTAACTGTTGGCCAAGCTGAGGCTTAAAGAGATTTAGCAACATGCTCGAAGGCCACAAAACTAGTAAGCAGAGAAACCAGGATTCAAACCCAGGTACTCTTACTTCAGACCTCCTGCGCGTCATCACTGCCCAAAGACTTGGATTCAGAGGAATTTCAAATGTTCTTTTCATTTTCTACTTGGACTCACAGAAGAGCACTCCCACCATGACACCCAGACTGCTTTCAAGCACAGGAAGTGACTTGATTTTTAGTACGCCATGGACGCTTCTGAGTCAAGAGGAAAAATATTATCATAGCTAATGAGGTTTACCAAGGCATGGTTATTGTTAACTGAAAACTTTTTCCAAAAGTGAAAGTATTATCATCTTTCTGGGCTATTCAGAATTGCTCAAGGAGCCTTAAGGATATGATACATTCAGTGTGATTGTTGATACCTCCAGCTCATCTGACCTTTTCTTATCCTTCCTCCCATACAACATATTCCTCTCGTATCAGAGGTCTCCATCCGTGAAAACGCATCCAGATAGCTACCATACACATTTACTTTTCTTATCTCCAGTCTCTGCTCAGAATTCATATTGAAATCTTCCCCAAGTGAAGCAGTCTTGAAAGTCGATTCCGAATCTCCTTGGTCCTCGCCCCATAGATGATGGGGTTGAGCACAGGAGGCACCAGCACATAGAGGTTAGCCAGAAAGATGTGCACATGCCTGGGGACTCGGTGTTGCCCAAAACGGTGGGTGAGGAAGGAGAAGAAGGCAGGAATGTAGAAGACCAGGATGACCCCGAGGTGTGAGCCACAAGTGCTTAGAGCCTTGCACTGGGCATCTCGGGATGGAAGACGAAAAACAGCACGGAGGATAAAGCCATAGGAGAGAGCAATGAGAATAGAATCTAAACCCATGGCCAGAAGGGCCACAGTCAGCCCATAGACAATATTGACAGTGATGTTGGCACAGGCCAGTCGAGCAATGCCCATGTGCTCACAGTACGTGTGCGCCATGGCACGGTGCTGACAGTAGGGCAGTCGCCTCAACAAGAAGATGAAGGGAGAGACAATGGCCACACTCCGGAACACCCCAACAAGGCCAATTCTGCCTATGACGGCATGGCTGAGGATGGTTGTGTATCTCAGGGGGTTGCAGATAGCCACATAGCGATCAAAGGCCATGGCAAGAAGAACCGAGGACTCTAGAGCATAGATAGAATGGACACAAAACATCTGGGCCAGGCATCCTCCAAAGGAAATCTCACCAGATTGGAGCCACAAAATGGCCAACGTCTTGGGCATAGTGGTGGAGCTGAGAGCCAGGTCGGTGAGTGAGAGAAGGCAAAGGAAGAGGTACATGGGTGCGTGAAGGGCACTGTCTGTCACTATGACCAAGGTGAGGGTGGCATTCCCAGCCAGCGCTACCAAATACATGGCACAGAAGGGGATGGAGATCCAGACGCGTGCCCACTCCAGCCCTGGGATCCCCGTCAGGAGGAGAGTGTCTGGGAGACTGCCATCACTGCTGTTGGAAACTGGCATTCTGGATAGCAAATAGAGGGCCCTGTCCGAGGGGTGATGGTACTTCTGTCCTGTAACAGGAGAGATTGGTTCATTCACACAAAATGATGACCTTTCTGTGAAATCATCTTCTAAGAAAGATTTTTATTGTTATTAACTTAATAATCTTAAAAGATCTCAAGGATGTATTTTACAACACTGACAATATTTTGTAATAACCATTAAGTGGAAAGTAACCTTTAAAAATTGTTTAAGTATCTTTAATTTAAAAAATAAAATTCAAAAAAAGAAATTTAAAAGATTACCACATATGATCCGTTTTTCCATCTGCCATTTCTTTTACTCAGAATTCGTGTTTTGAGTTCTGTGTTTCAAGCACCAAGCTAAGAACTGAAGCATTTGCCCAGTCTAACTCTTCCAGGCTCATCTCTCACCACACTCTGCACCTCATTCACGTGTCTTTTGTCTGCATACAGCTAATGAAATTTTGTGACTCTTTTTTTAGTTTATGCTATTCCATTTGCCCAAGAAGCCACTGTTCACTTATTTTTTTCTCTCTAGTTTTTAAACATCTGAACAAGTGTCTCTGCCTTTCCTCTCTAATTTAGTTCTTAGTAGTCTTTATAGTTTTCATTCATCCACTGTTTTTCAAAATCCTATTAAGCTGTCTTTATACAATTGCAATCTCCACACAACATGACTGTGGCTGTACCTAGAAAGTTTGACCAACATTCACTGAAAGACTCAATCCTGATAACCCTTAGTAACATAGCACTGCCTTATGCCTTAATGCTGCAATGTTTTATTTACTTAGTCTACATTTGTAAGGTTACTGCCTAAATGTACACCACACGGCTTGTTTCTGTATCTCACCTGGAGTGCCTGTAAGGAGGCTAGGCAGCCTGAGCACACTCAAATACCCCATCACTGAGTATCTGCAGTATTTAGAGCACACCTGTGGGTACAGTGGAAGAACGCAAGAGAGGCATTAGACATGCTAGCTGGGGAGCTGGGGAGCTGGGGAGGCAGCACTCCCAGCTATGGCAAAGCCAGCTCGAAGTCCTACATTCCCACTGGTATAACGGTTGCATGTAATGGCCAGATCAGAATGTCAAGTGCAGATAGAGGCAGATTGAGGAGGGAGTGGAGTGTCTTAGAGTTCGCCAACAGTAGCCATCCTGGAAGAGAGAAGACTTTTTTCCGTTGCAGAGTGCTAGTATTATATACTTCTTCTCTCAGTAGCATTGTTTACCTTAAAGAGTCCTTTGTGGGAACACTGGGACCCTGAACGTTACTTCTGAGTCTGTCTCAAAAGTGTTGTACGACCTTGAGAATATCCCTTCCCTTCTCTGTGAACTCTCAATTTATAAAAAAAAAATCCTGAAATACTCATCTCAGATTTTCTACCTATTCACTATTTAGCATTGGATACGTCTCACGACCTTTTCTTTTTTATAAATTGAAAATGGAAACACCTGGCTTACTCTTTAAGTGGGTGAGAAAGAGTAAAGTATGTGGGATTAAAAAGTTTGGACACCAAAACTAATGTTCTCCCCATTTTTACAAGCTCTTGGTCCCATAGTACATATTGGAGCGATACAGGGTAGAGCAATTATTCTATCTCTGTCTTAGCAAAAGGAGATCCAAGTTCATAGAAATGAACTGTTGTCATCTAGATCACAAAGCATGTTAATGTCAGAACTGAAATTAGGTCTCAGAGCTCCTAATTTAAAGTTTGGTGTTCTCCTCTCATTTAACCATCCATTTATATGGGCAATACTTTAGTTCCTATCTTTCTTTTTTGAGGCACTCTAATACTAATACGTACTGCTTCAATACCATTACTGATTACCTGGACTCCAAAGAGCCAGATGAAGTGGAAAGCCCTTCTTACTGCTCGGAGACTTTCACAGACGGCCCCAGTGACTAAAGGAAAGCAGCTGTGTGGTGGAGACCTTGGGGTTACTCCCATCGTCTCTTTCCCTCTTTACCCACAAAGAACAATTTCAAAAGGCCATTGTAAGGAAGCTGCTACTCTGTGAGCATCTGTGGATGTGAGGACCAGAAGGATTATGTATAAGCAGGACTGCTCTCCAGGGGAAATCACAGGAAAGAAGACATTGTACTGCAGCCCCAGTCTGGGTGGAATAGGGGAATCTTCCCAAATTTGTCTCACTCAGCCTTGTTTCTCGGTCACTATGATGGTTAAGTTTTTGAGGTCTCCCTCTAAGATCTAGACTTCAATAATTCAACTTCGAGTTCTTTCTCTGAACAAGTATTTTTGGGAAATACAATTTCAAGGACATACCTGTATGATTCACATCCATCCACAAGTTGAGTGCACCAAGGTTGGGGCTCTGTGATGAGTGTCACATACCAGTGTGAGGCTCTACGGGAGAGTGTGTGGTGGAACAGCAGGTTGTGCAGGTGATGTGTACCTGAATGTAATGGTTGTTAAGAGATATGGAAGTCTTTTTTGTGCAGATTGTATGGTTGTGATTTAAAGGATAGTAAGGTCTGAGTGTGTAATCTGAGATGCCTGATGTAGTCTCACTTTTGTGTGCTCATTGAGTGTCTTCAGCTTAGCTCCAGCCTCCAGCGTCCTCAGGTCAATGGGCTAGGTAAATGTGGTTATTAATTCTCTGTGACACTCAGGTGTGAAAACCCAGGGGGCCTGCTCTAGGGATGTCATAGAAACAGAGATAATTGGATATGCACATGCAAAAGACTGATGTTGGACCCTTCTCTCAAACTAAATAACAAAATTAACTCAAAATGTATCAAACATCTAAAATGTAAGATGAATCTATAACATCTTAAAAAAAACTTAAATATAAATCTTTGTGTCTCTGTATTAGACAATGGTTTTATGATATGACACACCAAAAGCACAAGTGACCAAAGAAAAAACAGGCAAATTGGACTTGACAAAAATATACTTTTGCCCTTCCAAGGACAGTGTCAAGAAAGTGAATAGACACCTGCAGAATGGAAGAAAATATTTGCAAATCATATATCTGTTAAGAATTTTATATCTAACATATATAAAGAAATCTTATAACTCAACAACAAAAATACAAATCAATTAAAACTGGACAAATGGTTTGAGCAGAAATTCCTACAAAAAAGATATACAAGTGGCCAATAAACACACACACAAACAGATGTTCAACTTCACTAGTCATTTGGGAAATGCAAATCCAAATTCCTATGAGATACCACTCCATTCACTCTCACCACTTCTATTCAACATAGTATTGGAAGTCCTAGCCATAGTAATCAGACAAGAAGAAGAAATAAAAGAGATCCATGACCCAGGAATCCCACTCCTGGGCGTATATCCAGAAGGAACCCTACTTCAAAATGACACCTGCACCCCAATGTTCATAGCAGCACTATTTGCAATAGCCAAGACATGGAAGCAGCCTAAATGTCCATCAACAGGTGACTGGATAAAGAAGATGTGGTATATTTATACAATGGAATACTACTCAGTCATAAAAACCAAGAACATAAGGCCATTTGCAGCAATGTGGATGTTCCTGGAGAATGTCATTCTGAGTGAAGTAAGCCAGAAAGAGAAAGAAAAATACCATATGAGATCACTCGTATGTGGAATCTAAAAAAAAAAACAAAACATAAATACAAAACAGAAACAGACTCATAGAAATAGAATACAAACCCCCTTGTGGTTGCCAAGGGGCCAGGGGGTGGGAAGGGACAGACTGGGATTTCAAAATGTAGAATAGATAAACAAGATTATACTGTATAGCACAGGGAAATATATGCAAGATCTTACGGTAACTCACACCGAAAAAAAATGTGACAATGAATATATGTATGTTCATGTATAACTGAAAAATTGTGCTCTACACTGGAATTTGACACAACATTGTAAAGTGACTGTAACTCAATAAAAAAAAATGTAAAAAAAAAAAAGAAAAAGAGAGAGAGAGCGATCCAAATTGGAAGAGAAGAGGTAAAATTTTCACTATACATGGATGACATGATACTATATGTAGAAAACACTAGAGGCTCCACACAAAAACTACTAGAGCTTATAACAGAATATGCAAGGTAGCAAGACACAAGATTAACATACAGAAATCAGTTGCATTTCTTTACTCTAACAATGAAATATCAGGAAAGGAAAGGAAAGAAACAATGTCTTTAAAACTTGCATCAAAAAATATTGAAAAAAAAAAGGAATAAACTTGACCAAGGAGCTTAAAGACATATGTGAGACCTACAAAACATTGATTAAGGAAACTAAAGATGACTTAAAGAAATGGAAAGATAACCTATGCTCTTGGATTAGAAAAATTACAATTGTTAAAATGGCCATATTACCCAAAGCAATCTATAGGTTTAATGCAATCCCTATCAAATTACCGAGGACATTTTTCACAGAACTAGAACAAATAATTCTAAATTTTGTCTATAAGCACAAAAGACCCAGAATTGCCAAAGCAATATTGAAGAAAAAGAACAAAGCTGAAGGAATAACCCTCTAGACTTCAGACAATACTACAGAGCTTCAGTAATCAAAACAACATGGAATTATCACAGTAATAGACATATGGATCAATGGAACAGAATAGACAGCCCAGAAATAAATCCACAGATTTATGGTCAATTAATCTTCAACAAAGGAGGCAAGAATATACAATGGAGAAATGACAGTCTCTTCAGCAAGTGGTGTTGGGAAAGCTGGACAGCTGCAGGTGAATCAATGAAGTTAGAGCACTCCTCACACCACACACAAAAGTAAACTCAAAATGGGTCTGAGACTTAAACTTAAGACAAGACACAATAAACCTCCTAGAAGAAACCATAGGCAAGACATTTGCTGACATAAATATGAGCAATGTTCTCCTACAGCAGTCTACTCAGGTACTAGAAATAAAAGCAAAAACAAACAAATGGGACCTAATTAAACTTATAAGTTTTTGCGCAGCAAAGGAAACCAGAAGCAAAACAAAAAGACAATATTCAGAATGGAAGAAAATATTTGCAAATGATGCAACTGACAAGGGCTTAATTTTCAGAATATGCAAATAGCTCATACAACTTAACAACAACAAAAAACAAACAACCCAATCCAAAAAAATAAGCAGAAAACCTAAACAAGCAATTCTCCAGTGAAGACAGAGAAATCTCCAATAGGCACGCGAACAAATGCTCAATTATCAGAGAACTGCAAATCAAAACTACAGTGAGATATCACCTCACACCAGTCAGGATGGCCATCATTAAAAAGTCCACAAACAATGCTGGAGAGGGTATGAACAGGGAACCTTCCTACACTGTTGGTGGGAATGTAGTTTGGTATGGCCACTATGGAAAACAGTATGGCAATTCCTTAAGAAACTAAAAATAAACTTACCATATGATCCAGCAGTCCTGCTCCTGGGCATATGTCCAGAGAAAAACAATAATTCTAAAATACACATGCACCCCAGTGTTCACAGCAGCACTATATACAATACCCAAGACGTGGAAACAACATAAATGCCCATCGGCAGATGACTGGTTAAAGAAGCTGTGGTATATTTATACAATGGAATACTACTCACACATAAAAAATCATAAAATAATGCCATTTGCAGCAACATAAATGGACCTGGAGAATGTCATTCTAAGTGACGTAAGCCGGAAAGAGAAAAAACAAATATAATGTCACTTATAGGTGAAATCTAAAAAATAAAATAAAATAAATGACACAAATGAACTTATTTACAAAAAAGAAACAGATTCACAGACATAGAAAATAAGCGTATGGTTACCAGGGGGAAAATGGGGGGGAAAGGAATAAATTGAGAGTTCAGGATTTGCAGATACTATTACATACAAAATAGATAAACAGAAAGTTTCTTCTGGATAGCACAGGCAACTATATTTAATATCTTGTATTAACCTGTAATGAAAAATAATATGAAAAGGAATATAGGTATGTACATGTATGACTGTGGGTTTTGTCCAGAAAAGTCCCACTGTGGAAGAACGAAATTACTCAAGACTTTATCAAGTCAAGAGAGTGAGAGGGAGCCGGAGGTCAACTCCCCGAACTCCTCCAAGACCCTCATTTTTATTGAGAATAATCAAAAGGTAGATACGTCATCGGAATTTGTGTAAAGGGCAGGGGGCAAGGCACATGTGCTCAGACACAAATCAACAAAGTTGCAGACGAACGGTTTTTGTGAAAAACAAGAACATAAATCTTAATTTCATGATACGGGAAAGGTTAAAATTTTCAAAGGCCGGGGGGCTTAACAATCGATAATAAATAACCAAGGATAAAGGGCAACTAACACCGATGGCTAAGCTTAGCGAATACACAAAACAGGCAGAAGTCATAAACTGTTCTTTTGAAAGGCACAAAGTCTCCATAAAGCCTAGAGTACTCATCAAGAGGGTTGCAGTGTCCCTGTTTCAGGAACTGGATTTAAAAAATCGGTAACAAAGTCCGGCCACCACAAGACTTCTTGTTAAATGATCAAAGGTAACCTGAGCAAGCGAAGCAGCCTCGCTGTTCCCAGCTAAGGGCTAAGTCTCAGCCTTCTGTGAGTGCCAGCAGCTCCACTCTAGCCACCTACGCCGTAGATAAGCGAAGTACGTCCTGCTGGTTAGAGCAGGTGAGAGTGATGGCTTTCCATAGCACAAGCAGCCCTTAACGCATGAGCTCAAGCCAAGCAAGCAGGCAAAGCATGTCTCTGCTTCTTACGGCAAGGAGACGGGTCGTAGCAGCCTTCTGCTAGCTTTAAAGCAGCTTTAAAGCAACTAAACTAAATTCCACAGATAAGGTGACGACTTAACTGAGAGATTAACGCTTGAGCTCTTACACATTTTTCTTTACGCAATAGTAAAAAGGGCAGATACAATTTAGACGTAAGACGTTAAGTTTGATTGCACAATTCCATATGCTTATGTCAGATTGAGAATAGAATTTAGCAAAATTAATTGTTACAATATCAAAGTTTGTTAATCCAAGTTTGTGCTCCCCCATATGACTGACACATTATGCTGTACACCAGAAATTGACACATTGTAAACTGACTATACTTCAAGAAAAAAAGAGAGATACTGCTCCATACATATTAGGAAGGCTATAAACAAAAACGAAATTAATAAAACACACACACACACAAACAGAAAATAACAAATGTTAGTAAAAATGTAGAGAAGGTGGAATCCTCATACGTTGCTGGTGGAAAAGTAAATTGGTGAAGCCATTTAGGACAACAGTTTGGCTTTTCTTCAAAGTTATACATAGGGTTACCAATGAGTCAGCAATTTTACTACTAGGTATATATGTTAAAGAACTAAAAACGTATTTTCACGCAGAAGCTTATATACAAATATTAAAAGAAGCATTATTCCTAATAGTCAAAGAATGAGAACAGTACAAATAGCCATCAACTAATTAATAAACAAAATATGGTATATTCATACAGCAGAATATTATATCAGGAATGAAGTACTGATATAAAATGCACCTTGAAAACATTTTGCAAGTGAAATAAACCAGCCACAAAACCCCACATATTTTATTATTATATATATGAAATGTTCAGAATAGACAAGTCTAAAAAAACAGAAAACAAGTTAGTTCTTGCCAGGGGTGAATGAGAATGGAGAGTGAATGCTAATGATAACAGACTTTCATCTTTGAGGGACAGCAATGTTCTGGAATTATATGTTGGTGACAGTTGCACAACTGTAAATATGCTGAAAAAAACCCCACTGAATTGAACACTTAAAACTGAATTTTACGGTATATGAATTATATTTTAATGGTAAAATTTAATAAAATTATAAAATCATGTAATCATTGAAACTTAAAAGTTTAACTGCCTGGGACCCATTTATCCATGTGACACCACACATAAAGCAGACGCAAAGCCTGGGTCTGGGTGAGGGGCACGGAGGAAGGGGCCAGGGCTTGTATTCCAGGTCTCAGCCCTGTGGGAAAGCCAGACATTTACAGTCATAAGAATGGAAGAAATTGATTTAGCTTCTTTTATTTTTTTCCTTTTTTAGTTTTCTCTGTTTATTTTTGAGGGAGTTTGCAAACAGAGGCAAAAGCAGAGAGACAATCAATTATAAATTATATTGGGGAAAAAAGGATAAACAGGAAAAAAAAAAGATAGAAATGATAACAATGAATATGTAGATGCCATTTGTTCCAGGGTTTTTACTGGATAAAATTTCATATTAGGTTTTCTGAAAATGTTAAGTGAATAAATGAGTGATCTGTGTTTGAATACGGCTCTGCTACTTAGTGGTACTATAAATTCAAACTTAATTTGACCTCCTGAGGAACTCATTTTTTCTCATTTGTACAATGGGAAGATAATATTTCTCTCCAAATTTGTTTGTTAGGATTGAAAAAGACAAAGCAC